>NC_056739.1:1474306923-1474354423 GCF_019279795.1 Protopterus annectens
CCATGGTTACAAAATGATTTTTTAAAAAAGCGATAGATGGTGAAAGGAGGGCATGTTAATAAAAGGAATTAGGACTGCGTTTTTGAAATAAGTGCATTGCAAATATTATGCTATGCATAGCTGTAACATGACGTACTTCCAAGCAAGATGCGCCAGTATGCCACTGTTTTAGTCTTCAACTTTATGCAGTTCTTTACACATACCTTATACTGTTTTCCTTAACTTTGTTACTGAGGAGGACCATTATTTCACATTGTTTTCTTGTTATTTTAATTAACATAGGCTGCATATTTATGGATAAACATAACGCCCAGTGCAGTAGACCATAAACGTCATGCTCCTTGATGGAAAAAATAGCTAGCATTTCTTGAATGCTGTAGAACAGCATGATGACTGTAACGAAACACTTATAACATGGCATGTTCTGGTAGAACCAAGTAAAATTTTGTGGTGCAGACAGTAATTGTTGGTAATACAGGTTAAATAAGTCATTTTCAAAGCGCGAGGGTGCAAACTAGCATACTGTCAGCTTTTAAGAAACGGCGAACGTGATAAACCTAACCTGACTCGCTTAGTTAATGGAACAGAACTTCCACACTAGAATCTATTCTAATTTATTTTACTACAACTGTGAGTGCAGTTCATGTGGGGGGGGGGGTTAGATTTTAGAGCCTTTTAAGTTCTTAAAACACAAATGAGTGGAATTCGCTTTCCTTATACTTTCTAACTTTACTGGAACATTAAAATACACCAATGTGATGCAGTCTGTTGAATGTGTTTTTGCAGATGTAATTATCTAGTAGTTCCAACAGTTACACAGATGGGTTCATTTTCACTGATGCAGGACTGAAGAGATATTTATCCGTATTTATGTAATCTTTTGTTTGAAGGCATTCTGTATTTCTTTGGCTTGTGTGAGTAGTTATGAGCTGGGGGAGGTCATAATACTGACTGGTAGGGCCTTGTGATTGGATTTTAACAAGAAGCACACCTGGACAGGTAACCAAAAATGTTGCTTGTATTTTTTGGCAGTAGTTCTGAGAATAATTTGTAAAGTTGAGACATCCGACCCAAGCACTTTTTTAACTTGAAAGGAGGACTTGAGTGACCCTTTACAAGCAGACATAGGAAACTGGTGGGAAAGTGTAAATACTTTGAACAAACTTACTGGAAAAGTTGTATTATGTTTGTGTGAGTAATCACAAAATCATCATTTTAGAAATCCCTCCCCTTCAACTATTTAAATTTATTGGCCATCCTACTGTATTCCATAGTACCAGAATACAAAAGTGACCACCCCTTTCAATCCATCTTGCTGTTTTAAAAATATTAACTCTCCACTAAACCTTAACTTTTTAAACAGGTAAAATGTAAGTTACCTACTTTCACATCTAACTTCTCTAGTGCACACTGCAGTGTGCTTTTTTTTTCATCTTACCTTTAAGCATTCCTGTGACTAGCACTTGCTCTAATACCTGCTAGAAAGCACTAGGAAGCCTTAAACTGATACGAGCACTCAACTCTCCTTGTTAATAAGGAGAAATTAATCATAGACACTAAACAGACTATAATTGCAAAGTACCTTGCTAAGGTAAGGGAAAACAGCTCCTGTACTTTACAAAAAAAAAAAAAAAAGCACCAAACCAGGCATGTCCAAGGGTCAGCTTCCGGTGATTTCTCCTGTCCACCTGGTGCATCTGGGCATACTGGGGCAATGTAGCAATTGCCTCATGTACACGACAACCCTCTCCTCCTACCACCCAACATTACAACCTGTGAGAGATGCACTTACATAGCCAAAATGGAAGCAAAGCTCTCTCCACCCAAGATTGTGCTAGACAGTCAAGAGGAGAAGGTTAACACTCACACTACACCTCAAGCAACACATAGCCCTTCTAAACCCACACCACCAACACCCACATATAGCAACACTAAATTCACATATGCAGAGGCCCTTAACTATAACATGCCCAAGTAACAAGGACCTCTGAAGCGGAAACACAAACAAACACCAATCACAACCAAAGTGTCACATAGCTCACAACACCAGTGTGCCACCCAGCAACAGCCCCTAAGGCAAGACAACGTACCTAACACTTTAGTCATAGGTGACTCTATAGTCCGGCACACTGATGTCCCACTCACCAGGTTGAACAAGGAGAAAATTACAGTCAGCTGCCTGTCGGGTGCCAGGATCCGCCACATAACGCATGCACTCAAGTCACTCCACAACAAGTACAAATATGACTCTGTCATTGTCCATGTTGGAGTAAATGACTTGAGATGTACCTCCCTAGACTACATGAAAAGAGACATGGAAGAGCTCTCGGATCATGTGGCCCAAGCAGGTATGACCCTAGCCCTGAGTAGCATCCTGCCTTCACCCAGAATGATACCACGATATAAGGACAAAATGATTGACTTCAACAATTGGCTAAGCATCTGGTGTCATTCAAAGGGGATCCAGTATCTGTCTGCCTGGGACGACATGATCGACAGACCATGATGCTTTGCCAGAGATGGTCTGCATCTGTCACCCCTGGGATTCAGGTTACTGGCTAAGGCTCTTGCCACCCCTATAGTGCCTTTTTTAGGCAAAGTTCAAAGGACAAAACCACCATTGTAACAGGTACAAGCATGCAAAATCTGAAGGTAATGCTACTCAATGCTAGAAGTCTAAACCTCAAAATGCACTCTCTCAAGGCACTCCTAAAAATGAAGAACATTGATATCTGTGCAGTAACTGAGACCTGGTTCAAGGCTCCAGAGAGCACCCCTGCAATACCAGGCTACAACTCTTACCACACTTTTCGGCCACCAAACCAGGACCGAAACACTAAAGGTGGAGGAGTGTCAATATTCACCAAGGATATTCACACCACCAGGCTAGTTGCCCAACACAATGCGTCTGAAATTCTCCAGGTGCAACTAACACTAGGTAAGACTGCAATCCAAATTGTAGCTTGCTACAGATCCCCCACCATGCCCCAGGATTCTCACTACACCTTTCTAAACATACTGGAAAATATTAAGATACAACCAAACACCCTAATACTGGGTGATTTTAACTACCCTGCCATTAACTAGGAAAACTACTCATGTACCAACATCTTTGCCCAACAGTTCTTGGAATTCATAAATTCCAATGCCCTGGATCAACTAATCCATAGTCCCACCAGGGGCTCCAATATCCTAGACCTGGTCATTACCAACATGGGAAATCGATGCTCCACACCTATGGTCACCCCCTTGTTAGTCAGGTCTGACCATAAGCTAATCACCCTTAACATCCACATCCCATCCCCACCCTCCAGTAAGGAAACCTCCATAAAAAACATCTCCAAAGTCAACTTCATGCTACTCAAGTCAGAAGTGACAAACTTCATGACACCCATGCAGACGGGAACTGAAAGTTCAACTGCTGAATCCTACACTAAGGCACTGGATGAGCTCATCTGCTCATGCATGAATCGTGCCATCCCATATAGAACCAAGATGCTCTCATCCAGAAAAAGGAAGCCAATTTGATGGTCCCCTGCCATAAACAAACTTTACAACAAAAGGAAGAAACTGTTGCAGAAAAGAGGAAAATCCCAGGATGCAAAAAACTCCCTTACCAGCCTCAGTAAGAAACTGAAATCCCTCATAAAATTGTCCAAAGCTAGTTACGAAAATAAAATTGCCAAAGATTCCAAAGACAACCACAAGGCATTCTATAACTATGTTAAGAATCTAAATGGCAATGCTCAGATCTGCTCTGAGCTAAAACAGAATGGCATTAAATATACTGATCCTAAGGATATTGCCAATATCATGGCAGATCGATTCAGTGCCAACTTCACCCCCCTCTCACCCCCTAAATGGCCCATCTCAATACTGGAAGGTTGCCAAATTCCGGTAATAACAGCCACACAGGTAAAAAACACACTCTCCAAAGCTAAGAATACAGCATCCATGGGACCAGATGACATCCCGGGCTGTGTACTACATGAACTACAATATGAACTGGCACCTCACCTAAGTGTCATGTTTAATCATAGCCTCACCTCAGGTTTCATGCCCACTGAGTGGCGCAGAGCTACAGTTATCCCACTCCACAAGGGGGGATCCATCTTGGATCCCGGAAACTACCGTCCCGTCAGTCTGACAAGCCTTATCTGCAAGGCCATGGAGCGTATTATCATGGAACTTATAAACAAAGACATTGGCAACCTTCAAACACTGGACCCCACCCAGTTGGGGTTCATGAAGGGCCGATTTTGTCACCTGAACCTGACTGACTTCTTCGAATCAGTCTCCAGAGCCATGGACAAGGGTAAGGAGGTTCACACAGCCTATCTAGACTTTGCCATGGCCTTTGACACCATCCCCCACTCTGGAATCATAGATTAACTTACTAAGCTGGGCATTAATCCCTACGTCACCCAATGGGTTGCTAACTGGCTTACTGATAGAACCCACACTGTAAAAGTAGCCGACTCCAAATCCAGCTCCAGACAAGTGACAAGTGGAGTACCTCAGGGTTCAGTCCTGGGAACGCTCTTGTTTGGCATCTACTTCTCTGAAGTACAGGCCAACACTTAGGGACTCTGGCTAACAAAGTTCTCAGATGACTGCAAACTGGGAGCCATTATTGAATCCCCAAATGATGTGGATACTCTACAAAAGGGCCTTACAGAAACAGATGCTTGGTGCCAGAGCCATGGTCTCAAACTCAATGCCAAGAAATGTATAGTTATCCCCTTTTGGAAAAAACATGTACCCGTGAATTACCATATAGATGGCAGTACACTAAACAGCAAAAGTGTGATAAGAGACTTAGGGGCACAGGTGGACAGTGGTCTCACCTTCAATAACCACATCACCACAGCAGTCAGGAAATCCTTCTATGTGGCACACCTCATCACTAAGGGCTTTTCATCCAGAAAAAAGGAGGTCATTGTCCCACTGTACTCATTCCTCATTAGACCCATTATAGAATACAATGCCCTGTTTGGTATGTACCTCTCAAGATATCTGCAACAACTGGAAAGGCCGCAGAAATACTTCACTAAAAGAATCACAGGCCTAAAGCAGATGCCCTACACTGACCGCCTTAAAAAACTCCAGCTATACTCTGTTGCATATTGTCTACTCAGAGGCGATCTCTGCTTAACATACAAGGCAATGTCAAACCCAGAGCTGTTGGACATGCTACACTTAAAGAAATCCCAATCCCTCAGAGCCACACGCTCCAGGGATCTAAACCTTGTCATCACAATAAACAAAACATGCTGGAGGGATAGGTTCCTGACCCAGAGACTCCCCAGACTCTGGAATAGATTGCCCATACATGTCAAGCAGAGTGCCTCTTTGGCCCTCTTCAAAAGGAACCTTGACGATTGGATGGGAGAAAGGAAATTCACCCCGGGGATCACGCCAGTCACCCTGCTAGACAGGGGTCCAGGAAAGTAAATAATGTGGGAAGAAATAGCCAGGAAATTGTTATGGCTAGGCTTGCATAGGCCCAAGGGCTGATAGCCTATTACCAACCTATGAACCTATGGTGCCTAGTGCTGTCACTTTAGTGAAGTGCTGCAAGCCTACAACTGCAAGTCAGTGATTTACATTTTTTACACTGTTGCTTTCGAGATCTCGCAGTCAGCAAAGCTATGACTGAGAAGTAGCAGTGATAGCCATTGTGAGCTGATACCTCTCAATCTCTCAGAGCAAGAAATCTGGACAAAGCCAAAAATAATGGTGTGACAAAGGCTCAAAAATAGGGACAGGTTTTAACTATTGCTCTTCTAAACTCAGATAGTTGTTAGAATAACATGTTTTGCATTATTATGTATTTTCTGAGGGATAAGAAGTCTGAAATTCAAATGTCTGCCATTATTTATTATTGTTTAGTGATGTCAGTGTTCATGTTGGTATCCCACAATTCCATAGGAGTGGGCAGGGTTGCATAATTATGCATGAAAATTAGTTGTTAATCAGTGTCCCGAGTTTTGGCCAGTTGTACCTACTTTTCATGGACCTTTGTCCAGACTTTTGTTATTTCCAGGGTGAAAGGTAAGGTTGCTTATCAGGGCTAGGATCCATCACATTATGCATGCACTGAGGTCATTGGACAACAAGTATCAGTATAACTTAGTCATAGCCCATGTGTGTGTAAATGACCTTAGACATACCTCCCTACTCTATATGAAGAGGGATATCATGGAGCTCTCAGATATGTGTCCAAGGCTGGTATGAGCCTAGCACTGAGCAACATTTTACCTTCTCCAGGGATGATGCCATAATATGAACAGAACATGACTGACTTTAATAATTGGCTTAGTTTCTGGTATTATTTTAAGGGGGTGCAATATTTGTCAGCATGGAAGGAGATGGTCAACAGACCACTCTGCTTTGACAGGGATGGTCTGCACGTATCCCCTCTAGGCTTTCATATATTAGCTAAAACATTTTCCTCCACCACAGTGCGTTTTTTTTTGGCAATGCCAAACTGAAAGTACTTCTGACATAGCAAATCAAAACCAGGAAACTCTAAAGGTCTTACTGCACAATGCTAGGAATCCAAACAAAACACTCCACTCCCAACAAGCTCTCCTCACCCTAGAGAATGCTGACATATGTGCATCTGCAGTGCAATGCTATAATGCCTTCCACACCTTTAGACCACCTACTACAGATAGGGACTAAAGGTGGAGGTGTCTTGATTTACATAAAAAATAAATATACCTTAAGACTGGTCAAACAGGACACTGCACATGAGCTTCTCCATCTTCAAATCACCATAGGCAAAATCCCATATCACTTCCCTGCAAGCTATATGTCTCCCTCTATGCACCAGGAAACCCATAACACGTGTTTAAATGTATTGGGAACACACACCATCCAACCTAATACCAAATTCATGGGCAACTTTACCCATATATGTCAGCAAATGTGCAGGCATAGCGATACCTGGATTTTGTAAACACAAGCCCCTGGACCACATTGTCAATACACCGACCAAGGGTGCAAACATATTGGATCAGGTCCTCATTAATATGGGAGAATGTTGCACTTCCCTAGTGTAATGTCTTCTCTGGTAAGGTCAGACCACAGAATGGTCTTCTTTGAAGTAAATATCAAACCTGGAACCCCAGATAACCCTGGAATGTTCAAGAACTACTCTAAGGCTAACTTCCTACTGTTAAGTGATAACCTGACAAAATTTCGCCCCCATAAACCCCGAGAACACTGCTGCTTATGCAGAACTGTTCACAGAAACCCTATACAAGCATGTTAATAGCTGCATAGTACCAGCTGTACCCACCAGGAAGAAGTACAGAACTAACTCAAAAAAACAAGCCACCCTGAATCACAACATCAATAGGCTGTATGACAAGAGGAAGAAAATCATAGCAAAAATTAGGAGGTGTAGCACCCATTAGGATAAAAGCACTCTCATCACATTAAACAAACAACTCAGAGGACAAATAAAGTCTACCAAAGCCAAATTTGATGTAAATTTGGCCTCCAAGGCCACGGACACCACAAGGCATTCTTTAGCTATGCCTGCAAATTCTAAGACAATATACAACTGTGTGCAGAGCTCATTGTTAATGGAGCCACCTATACTGAGCCAGACGATATAGAAAACTTACTGGCCAACAAATTCAGCTCCAACTTTACCCCTCTCTCTCCCTCAACAACCCCTCAGGAAATACCATCAAATATAACTTCCCTTACTATCACTAGGGAACAGGTCCTTAATGCTCTCTCTAAGGCCAAGAACACTGCATCAATGGGTCCAGACAATATCCCAGCATGCCTTCTGAATAGCATGACACATGACCTATCTGGACAGCTAAAATTACTGTTTAACTGTAGCCTCCATATAGGCTTCCTCCCTCATAAATGTAGTGCAGCCACAGTCATCCCTCTGCACAAAGGTGGGACATCTCAGAACCTGGAAACTATAGACCCATAGGTCTTGCTAGTGTCATATGCAAAGCCTTGGAAAGAATTATCATGGAGATGATCAATAATGACATAGGAAACCTCTAGATACTGGACACAACCCAAATTGGTTTCATCAAGGGGAGGTCATGCCTACTTATCCTGGTAGACTTCTTTGAGAAGGTCACCAGTGCAGTGGATGAGGCAAATCAGTTCACACTGCCTACCTTGACCTGGCCTTGAGCACTGTTGATAAATTCAGGAAGTTAGGTATAAATCCTTATGCCACCCAGTGAATAGCCAGCTGGCTCATAATCAAGACAAAGGAAGTTAGAATTGGGGAGTCCACCTCTACAAAGAGGTCAGTCACAAGTGGAGCCCCTCAAGAAATGGTTCTGGGACCACTCCCTTTCGGCATTTACTTTTCTGAAGACTAAATTTGCAGATGATTGCAATTTAGGAGCAGTCATAGAATCCCTACCAACACAAATGTTCTCTAGAAGGGCTGACAGAGGCAAATAAATGTTGTCAGAGCCATAGATTAAAACTAAATGCTGAGAAATGCATAATAGTACCCTTCAGGAAGCCATCCATCCCTGGTAACTATCATATTATAACACACCCCTAAGAGTTGACCCAGTAGTCAGGGACATGGGGATACACATAGTCAGTAATCTAGCCTTCAATCATCACATGTCTACAGTAGTGAGGAAACTCATTGTATGTTGTGCAACTTATAAACAAAGATATGGCATCTAGGTCCAAGGAGGTCATTGTTCCACTGTATTCAATATTCGTTAGACCTATCATTGAGTACAATTCACCCTTTGGTATGTACCTAACTAGCTACGTCCAACAATTAGAATGATCAGAGATGTTTTTCACTAAAAGAATACAGGGAGTTAGTATATCCTATGCAGACTGCCTCAAGGCCCCATCCCTGGATTCTGTCTCCTACAGGCTGTTGATGGGAGATCTATACCTGGCATACAAGGCATTGTCAGACACCACCATGATGGACCTCCTGCATATCTGCAAAAGAAAGAGCACAAGAATTACCCATTCTAAACACTTAAACCTTGCCTGTGACATATACAGGACCTGCTAGAGAGGCAGGTATGTATCCTAAAGACTACCCCTTCTCTGAAACAAGCTTCTCATCCATGTGAAGCAGGGTTCCTCCCTAAACCAATTCAAGTGTAGCTTGGAAAATGGGATGGGGAACAGGAAATTCTTCCCTAGTTTGGCACCT
Organism: Protopterus annectens; assembly: GCF_019279795.1. Lineage (NCBI taxonomy): Eukaryota > Metazoa > Chordata > Ceratodontiformes > Protopteridae > Protopterus > Protopterus annectens. The sequence continues at coordinate 1,474,316,108 of NC_056739.1, forward strand.
ATATCTGTAATGGACATGTGCAGCCTGTAAATGGTTCATCTCTCAGGACTCTGCTTGTAAACGTTTCATCTTCCAAGCCCCTACTTACACTTATCAAGGGTGCCACAACTTGTCAGACACTTGGGATGCATGGCTAGGCTTAAAAAGGCCCTTGTGGTCATTAGCCTAGTACATACCTATGAACCTATATACACAACAGTTTGGAGAGATCTTATTAGAAAGTAAATTCAACCAACCTCAAGAGTATCATAGTCAACAATTTCTGAATTTTAAAGCTACTAGCTTTAGTTCAATAAGGTACATTTACTACTACGTCATAGTTATATTCCTCATAAAATAGGTCCTTAGAAGCTACAGTTTCTAATGATTGTTGGAATTATATGACAAAACAGGACTTTCCTAATTTTGATGATACAGTAATTGGTATTAAAGATCCAAGGTGCATAACTCCTTATATTTGGAAACAGGTTGCACAGGGTTTTCTATAAATGTAGAATATTCAAAACTCCATATAAAATATCAGGCATGATTTCAAATCATAATACAGTTTGTTGAATATGTACTTAGAATACAGAAGTTAATCAGGAACACATAGTTTATAGTTTTTTAAAACTAAAAATAGTTGTCAGATATTATAGATTAATACCTGCCTCACAGTTAGACGTTGCCCGTTCGATTCTCAGTTAGAGCGTCTTCTGTGTGGCGACATGCATGAATGGGCATTCCTTCGTTGAAGGTTGTGCATTAGGCCCGGCAAGCCAGCATGTAAAAATCTACTGCCAATCATTAGCGGACTGGAGTTCCGCTGTGGCGACCCCTAACTGGGAAAAGCCGAAAGACACAACAACAACAACCCTATAAGTTTCAAAGCAATTGCAAATTCCAAATTCGCAAAGATTAGAAATGTGGATGAGCCTGTCCAACTGGTGTGTGTGTGTGTGTGTGTGTGTGTGTGTGTGTGTGTGTGTGTGTGTGTGTGTGTGTGTGTGTGTGTGTGTGTGTGTGTTTCCCCCATGGAAATATCATCAAACAAGCCTCACAACTGTGACTAGGGAGCAAGTTCTAAATGTGGTCTCTTAGGTCAAGAACATTGCATTGATATGCCCTGATAAAATATCCCAGGATACATCCTAAATAATCTGAAACATGACCTATCAGGGCCACTGAAGTCACTATTTAACCATAACCTCCAGACAGGCTTTGTGCCACACGAATGGAGGACTTCAACAGTCATTCCTCTGTGCAGGGGATCCCCTGTCCATCAACGGACCCTGGGAACTACAGCCCATAGGTGTGACCAGTCTCATATGCAAAGCTATAGAAAGAATTATCATGGAAATAATTAATGATGACACAGGAAACCTACAGATACTGGATCCAACCCAGTTTGGCTTTGTCAGGGGCAGGTCATGCCTACTTAAGTTAGTGGATGTCTTTGAAAAGGTCATCAAGGCAATGGATGTAGGTAAAATTGTGCATAATTCCTACCTTGACCTGGCTATGGTATTTGATACAATACCACACTCAGACATTTTAAAAAATTCTCAGAATTAGGCATAAACCTTAATTAACATTTCTTATACACTTCTTATACTTTACTACACTTCTTAATTACCATGCCCCCATAAGACTTTCCAGAATCAAGGCACAACCCTCCCCACGGCTACAGAAAACCCCTAAGTCAGAAATGAAAAACAGGGATAAAGCCTGGGTGCACTGGCGCAAAACCAAAACCCCCTCAACTAGACAGAAATTCCTAGAACTACGCAACAGAGTCAAAAAGCTAATAAAACAGGACAAATTCCAATACTACTATTCTGCCCTAGACTCCTCCCAACACAGCCCCAAACAATTCTGGTCCTCCATAAACTCCATCCTCCACCCAGGAAAAGTCAGTACCTCTCCTCCTAACATCCCTCACTCCTCAGAAAATATTGATACCTCATTCAACACACACTTCACACAAACCATACTATCACTAGCTAAACAACACAACCCCCTCCCCTCCAACCCACACCTTCAACTAGTAATCTCCCCACTGCCTTCTCTTTTTCTCCTGTACCTACCTCCAACATAAAAAAACTCTTGACTAAACTTAAGCCCACCAAATTAGCAGCAGACAACCTCCCAAGTGAATACCTACAAATCGCAGCTGATGCTCTGGCCTACCCAGTATCCATCTTGATTAACCGATCTCTGTCAGAAAGTTACGTTCCCACACTGTGGAAAGTATCACATATAATTCCCCTCCACAAAGGCGGACCCTCCACAGAACTAACCAATTACCACCCCATAGCTATTCTCTCTCCACTCTCCAAAATACTAGAAAGGTGCATACACTCTCAGGTCTCAGACTACCTCCTTACTAGCAAACCTCCTTTCCAATACTCAGCATGGTTTCCGACTAAACCATAGCACCACTACTGCCTTACTCTCCTTTACTAACACTATCCTTCAGCATAAAAACAATGGCTATCTCTCCTCTGCTACTTTCCTAGACCTATCTAAAGCATTTGACATGGTCCCACACAAACACCTTATCTCTGTCCTCAATAACCTATCCTTCTCACAATCAGTCACCAACTGGTTTCAGAGTTACCTGTCTGACCGCCAACAATCCATTGTATGGCAGAATGACATATCTCCCCAACTACCTGTCTCCATAGGGTTCCCCAAGGATCCATCCTTGGACCCCTACTCTTCTCTGTTTTCACCAATAATCTAGCCTCTGCCACCAAACATGGCACACTCATACAATACGCAGATGACTCAACCATCATCTGCTCAACCCAGTCCCTTCTCAAACTGCAAAAAGTCACACAGGAAGCCTTTTCCTCTGTTGAAACTTGGTTATCCGATGCCCAATTAATACTCAACCCAAACCAAACTAAACTACTCATCTTCCAACTCACCAAACATACCCAAAATAACTCTCACTTTAACATCACAGCAAAAGACAACATCACTACATACCCAACTGAACACACCAAATTGCTAGGATTGGAAATTGACAATCAACTAAAATTTGACATTCATATATCCATGACCATAAAAAAAGTCTACAAAAAACTAGGAGCGTTATACAGAAATAAGCAACTTCTCACCAAAGCAGCAAAGATTTCAATAGCAAATTCCCACCTTATCTCCACCCTACTTTATGCCTCTTCAATATATATATACCAACCTAAGGCAATGCAATCTAAACAAGCTAGAGGCCTGCTACAACAAAATCGCCAAATTCGCCACAGGGGCATCCTACCATAGTCACCACTGTCTCTCACTTGCCGAACTGGGCTGGCTTGAACTCCCTCACCTCCTTCAATGGTATGAACTCTCACTCGCCCACAAACTAGTAAACCATCCACTAAATGTCCCACCCCTCCAGAATCTACTCCAACCCTATCGCACCACCAGACCACTAAGATCCAGCAAAAAAAATCACTTGCAGATCACTAAAGCCAATATCTCTGCTGGTGAAGCACTATTCTCTTGTGCCATAGCCAAATTATGGAACTCCCTCCCACCCACAATTACCTCCGTACCATCATGTACCCACTTCAAACCTTTACTAAAAGCACACCTAAAAACATGCTGGCTATGCCCTTGCAACTCACACTCTAATATCACCCACCCCATCCAACCACTACCTTTCTTTCCACCCCACTAACTACCTTGATTATAGCAAGCTCAGATGCTCATAAGCCTAATACTTATTATACAGCAGGAACTTCTTATTGTAACATTTGTTAATGTCTGTTATGTACTTCACAGATAAAGATTCTAGTTGTCTACTGATGTACTATGTTCTTCATCTGTAAATATGTTGTAAGTAATTGCTATATAAATTGTTAATCGCTATGTAATCCAATGTAACTACTGTCTGTTTATTTTAACTGTGGAGCTTTTCTCCCCGGGCCTCCGCTGAAAATGGACCTTCATCCAGTCGGACACTCCCGGTCAACAAATATCAATAAATAAATAAATAAATGCTCTGGATAGCCATCTGGATATCAGATAGGACCCAGGAAGTTAGGATAGGAGAGACCACCTCCACAAAGAGGCTAGTTTCAAGCAGAGTCCCTTGGGGCTCTGTGCTGGGTCCACTCCTTGTACACTTCTCAGAAGTCAAGGTGAATGCCAAGAGCCTCTCTGACTGACCAAGTTTGCACATGACTGCAAACTGGGAGCAGTCATAGAATCCCCAAGATGCTATCAGCCTACAGGAAGGACTAAGACAGACAAATGACTAGTTCCAAGCCACAACTTAAAACTCAATGCCAAGAAATGCATAATAGTACAGTTTGTGGAATTGGCCACCCTAGGAAACTACCTCATTGATAACACACTCCCTAGGGGTAAACCCAGTAGTCAGGGATTTGTGGATATATGTAAATAGTAACCTGGCCTTCGACCAACATGTGTCTAAGGTAGTAAGGAAATCATTCTATGCTGCCCACCTTATAAGCAAGAGCATGGCATCTTGATCCAAGGAGGTTATCATTCCTTTCTATTTGGCCCTCATTACACCTTTCATTGAGTACAACACCCCCTACATATGAAGCTGACCAGGCACATGCAACAACTGGAATATCCACAGAGGTTCTTCATTAAAAGAATACAGGGCATTAACAGTATGTCCTACGCAAATTGCCTCAAAGCCCTATCTCTTTACTCTGTTTCCTACAGACCGTTGAGAGGCCAGCTATGCCTGATATACAAGGCATCCTTGGATTCCACTCTGATGGATCTTTTGCATATCTGCAAAACCAATAGCCACCAATAGCTTCATAATTACTCGATCTAGGGACTTAAACTCTGCTTGGCTCTAAAGAGAACATGTTAAGGGGACAGGTACATGTATCAAAAAATCCCCCTTCTGTGGAACTCTTCCACAGCTCTTCCCTAACCCTCTTCAGAAATATCCTGGACCAGTGGATGGGAAATTAGAAATTCACCCTGGTCTGGTAACTATTTCTCTAATGGACAGAGGCAGCCTGTAATTCATGTCCTAGCTTACATACATACCTCAAAATAACCTCTAAGGCACAACAAATTCAGAGATTTATTTGGGATGCATGGGTAGGCTTATAAAGGCTCCAGTGGTTGTTAGCCTAGTATACACCTGTGAACCTAGGTATGGCTGGCTTTTCCTGCCTGAAGAATGTGGCATACAATATGTAAACATAATCTGATAGATGATGCCAGTATTAGTTTGGAAAAGACCAAGCATATTTTTTTCTCAGAAATTCAAACAGCTGCTTAGTCTGGGGAAAAATGTTCTGTTCTCACTATGGGCAGAGAACAAAGCCATTTGCATTTGTGCTTGGAATACTATAGCCATAGCTGTGATGAAAGCCATATGCCTCTGCTTTCATTTCTTATAAACGCAGTGGCTCTTGGCCTGAATAACAGGGGCAGTATCTCACTGTCAGTTTGCAATGGAGGGCTCATGACTTTATGTATGCTGTGCTATGTTTGTGTGTCCCGGCAGTAAACAGAATATTTTATTATTATTAAAAACTGTTTTGTACTTGCATCTTTACTCTGCATCTTTTCTATGAGATGAGCATCTGGGGTTCCAGTGACATCCATAATTTTATCCAACTGGTCAAAATCTGATAAGAAATTGTTAAGAAGAAATAGCAGATTCACTTTCTCAGAATCACATGAAAGTTATTTGCTTTTACAACAAATCTTTTCAAAAATTGTTGAGATAGTAAAACAAAAGGATAGAAAATCCATATTAGTTTGTGGATTACAAACCATAAAAATTCTCTCTGCATTTAAAGATATGTCCACAAGATGGCACAATGAACTTACAGAACATCAACATCGTATGTTCCACTGAATGGATCTTTAAAGACATCACAAAATGAATTTTAACATTGTACAGCATTACTGGCTATTTTTCAGTGACTGACACATTTCTGCTTAAATAAATTACATCAATCAGTCACTCCATCACTACAATGTAATGGAAGGTAACGATTTAAAATGTAATTCAATGTGCACAGTTAAATGAGAACCTCGCCCACAGTCTGAAAAAAAAACATGTTTATTTCATCATGTCTGGATGTTTCTTACATTTCATTTTAACAAAACTTTTGAACTCTATATACTTTTTAAAATATTTTTAAATGTAAATCCAGACTCTGCCCGCATGGGGTTTGGCATCTTGATGTTTTGGTCTACCTCTAGGTATCCCACAATGCAGTGTTTGGTTTTAAAATATTACACCATACCCCCTAAGTTCCTGTCAATGCATTTGTGTGTTTTCACATATACCCTAATTTTAGGTAATTAAACTTGACTGACTAAAAGAAAGCAGGGTATATGTAAAAACACATGTAAAGTCTATGCATTGACAGGAGCTTATGGGGCTATGATGTAAAATTTTAAAGCCAAACCCTATATTGTGAGATACCTAGAGGTAGACTAAAAAATCAAGATGCCAAACCCCATGTGGGCAGACTCTGGAATTACATTTAAAAATATAAAAAAAAGTATATAAAGCTAAAAAGTGGTGTTAAAATGTAGGAAGCATCAATTTTTTTTCAGTCTGTGGGTGCGGTTCTCCTTTAAGTGTCTTGCATGCATATTGTAGATCAGATAGCAGTAGGCATACCATATAACAAGGTATTAATACATGGAGACTGGAGCTGTAGTGCAGTATGCTTTACTTATGCACACATTTTAATCCTTTTAATTAACCTAGGACAACATGATCATTATGTCTAATTATACATTTCAGCCTACTTTCTCAAATTCACATATCATTTAGTTGGGACTATCATTAGCATTTCTAAACCACCCATTTAAAGCACAAATATTGTTTTGCTTTCTCAAACTGTTATCATATGCCATTGCCATATTGTATAATAGTGCTGTTTTTACTAACCGTAATTTTTATACTTAATTTTTAGCATTTGTGGTCTTTCTTATATAAAATATAAACCTCCTTTTTACACATTTAATTTCAGGAGAAAGGCCTTCTCAAGTGTTCATATGGCATCTCTGTGCCCCCTAATTCTTTGGAGGGGGTGTCTTTTGTTGGGAAAATTGCCGGTTGCTCAGTAATGTGAAGTAAATTGAAGCACTTTGTCACGAGGGAATTGACAAGCACATTTTATGGCTTCTACTAATACTTTATTAATGCCACAACTTATTTGGGTTTAAAGTAGTACTTACCTTATCATTACCCACCAAAAGGAACAACATATTTCACACAGAAATACCTTATTTTTCTTGTCATGGTTCATTCTCTCCAGAGTGGATCAAGTGTAAGATTATCTAAATAAGTCTTTTTACAATAAAATTAAATCTTCTGCCTTTACATTTCATCCCAAATGGGTTTATATATGTTTGGCGTCAGCACCCTAACATATTCTTTCAGAGTAAGGTAGAAGTGAGAGAGGGAAGGATGACCCCACTTTGTAGACTGAAAATGTAATCGAGTCATCTGCTGTAGACTCACTGATGCTGGGTCCTTTGTCTAGGTTATGCTTTTCTTGCATTATAAAAGTAATGTTTTAGAACTATGGCATTCTTTAGTTCCAGCTCTCTTGCGTTATAAAAGCATCTGGGAGATTTTAGAGCTGTGGCATTTGCTTGCTCCAGTATTCTTGCATTATAGAAGCAGCAGGGAGGTTTTACAACTGTGGAATTTGTTTGCTCTGGTAAATGCTGGAACTATCAGATGCTAATCTAGAGTGACTGCACCTTTTCCATTTTTCCATCTATTTTAGTAAACACAGCAGTGCTGTCTTCCTCTGTGTGTATCTATATGTGTTATTTTCTGCTACAGCATCTAGAATTTTCTCTTTATTTATTTATTTATATTTTTATTCCTGATTGTATCGGGTGATGGATAGTCTGGGTCCTACTTCCATAAAAAAGTTTTCCCACTCTCAATCAATACCTCAGGTAAATATTTTTCCATTAAGGTTCTTTCTGGTGAATGAGAGTGCAGGCTTCTTGAAATACTGCTTTTAATGCAGTAGCATTTTCTCAGATTCTGAACGGTAAGGTCAGAGCTTTAGAGGTGGCTTTTCTCCAGAGTTGTAAATGTTATGTCTCTTGAGCTGACCCATAGAGCATCCCTTTAACAATGTACTATTTGTTGAACAAAGCTGTGTCCTACCTACATGTATCTTTTTGGTTCCATAATCTGGTATGAGGTGTTATGAATTATTGTTCACTTTAAGAGAGAAGAAAAAAAGCAGAGGTGGTCACTTTTTTAAAGCCAGCCCTCTGACTTGCATTTAAGGCTTTAACTATACTTATGGCCAAAAATAATCAGCCCCGCCCCCATGAAGACTATACTTTGGAAAGTCCAAATAGCTCACATAAATGGTAATGGGACTTTACTGTCACTCACTTCATTTTCAGCATTATACTTGACTTTAGGTTTGGTAGACTTCTAGGAATTGTATTACTAGAACTCATGTTTTTTCCTCTTGCATGTGATTGGAGAGTACAGTGTGTAACTTTACAAAAGGATGTACTGTTTAGACCCAAGTTCACCTTTGGGACTCAGTAGTGATTTTGTGAAGCATATGCTCCTCAGTTTAGCACACTTTTTTGCACAGTTTGCTCTAACCCTGGCAGAGACACTAGTATCTTGGGAGTTTCTCTTGTCCCTGGTAGCCTCATACTGGTTGTGCCCCAAATCTGGATTAAGATTATGGGGATGCTGCTATTAGATTGGCAACACTGCTTATGGCTATGATGCCACATATAGTCTCTCGATGGGTGCCACCTCATTCAGGGCTGCCTCTGGTGATAGTGCCATGGTCAGTCCTGCTTTGATGATCAGTCCCTCAATGAAATGATTGGCACCTCAGTTAGGGCTGGCTCTGGTGATGGTGTCATGGTCAGTGCTGCTTTGGTGATCAGTCCCTCAATGATTGGCACCTCATTCAGGGCTGCCTCTGGTGATGGTGTCATGGTCAGTGCTGCTTTGGTGATCAGTCCATCAATTATTGGCACCTCATTCAGGGCTGCCTCTGGTGATAATGTAATGGTCAATGCTGCTTTGGTGATCAGTCCCCCAATGATTGGTACCTCATTCAGGGCTGCCTCTGGTGATGGTGTCACGGTCAGTACTGCTTTGGTGATCAGTCCCTCAATGATTGGCACCTCATTCAGGGCTGCCTCTGGTGATGGTGTCATGGTCAGTGCTGGTCTGCTGATTAGTTCTATTCACAGATCCAGATCCAAAGACAGTGATGCAATAACTGCCATGTCTATAGACTGTACAGCGTTAGTACTGATACTGACTCCTTGTCTGTCATCCTTGTGGAGTCAGCACTGCCGTGACTGACCCAAGTTATGAAACATTGCAACTTCTGCTGATTTTACAGAATATGACTTTAGGAATGAGTCTGGATTCCTTTGTGGTCCTACTTTAAAAGATGACAGTGAGGATGATGAGAGCTTCCAGCTAACCTGGGCTACCTGGACAGGTGTTCTCCAGGTGATATTTACTCCTTCAGAGGTAAACTACAAACCTTCAAAACATACTCTGTTTACTTATTACATAAACATACCAGCCTGAGAGCTGTTGTTGAATTACAATTATTTTTTTTTCTCTGCTGTTTGGATAATAATTGAATTATGAGCAGACAGGTGATCCTCTGTGGTGACCCCTAACCTGGAAAAGCTGAAAAAAGAAGAAGAAGATGACAAGTTTTATAAAACTTTCCCTCATTCATTCACTTTTTTATTTACTCTTGCTTAGAACCTTCTACTGTTTCCTTTTTATATCATAGCAATGAACATGATGCATGAAGTAATTTAGCTTTCTTTTTTTGTTATTGTAGGTATAGTAGTGTGGAGATCCTTATAGCCCTGTGAGTAAATGCATGCATGTATGTATGTATGTATTAATAGCCATTAATTGCAAAACAGTTTCTTTTCAGAAACCATGACTCTGTTTTCAAAAAAAGATACAGTCTGTTCCACGGAAGAGCACTCCTCCAGTAATCATTTCTGCTAAGATGCATCCAACTGACCAGATATCCACTGCAATAAGAAAACATGTATATTAGCAAACACACTGACAGTTATAAACACAATACAGAAGAGATGCTTGAAAGAAAATATGCATTTCAGAAATGGATTTTAGCAGTACATTAAGGAAGAAACCATTAAAGAATCATTCCTTACCAATAAGATCCAGAAAAAAATTGTTTGTTTTTTGACTGGTGATGTCTAAATGGCTCGAGACAACTTACAGCAGAGGCCCGGGGAGAAATACCCCATGAAATTACAGAGTTACACTTAAAAGTGAAAACAGAATAATTTGTTTAGTTTTGAGTAAACACTAACATATCATAACCAAGTGCAAGGAATTGTCCCTACATGACTACATTGCAATGGAAGTGCGCATGCATATTTAGTATTCACTGGTATATACACAGTTTATACAATTTAAATAGTTTTCCATGCTCAGGATATTCTCAACTGTGCCTGTGTAATGCATTGTTAACACTGCTTGTTTTAATATCATATAAATGCTGTAAAACACATTTCCAAAATTTTCTGATTGCCATGCCAACATAAAATGCCTCATATACTTCACATAATGCAATGTACACTAACCCCTCTGAGTCACAGGTAAATCTAGTTTTAGAATAATGTTAAATTATGATGTGTAAAAATTATAAACTTGCTGTTTTGCATTAAACAAGAAGCTTTACAATTTCCATATGGAAAAGTACCATTTTTCTTAAAGGTATCATGCTGTGCAATGTTTATATTATGCCCACATAACCAGTCTTTAATAGTGTGTCCTTTATTGTAATATTAATATGGACATGCGAGAGGATGTTTTCAACAAAAAGGCTGAGCAGAGAGAAACAGTATGGCAGTTAAAATTACAAGCTGACAAACATTCAGGTTTGAATGGTACTGTAAATATAAATTGTGTTTTGAAAAATAGAAGATTATATAAATTATAAAATGTTTATTCATATGTATGTATTTAAAGTTTTCAATAGTATATATATATATATATATATATATATATATATATATATATATATATATATATGTTTTACCGACATAATGTTGAATGTCATAATGTCTAATAATCATTTGGTTGAAAAATAACATCTCAACCCAAAACATTGAATTATCAAAATGCCTACAATCATTTCATTGAAAAAGCAATGAGATTAACTCTACTATTTTGTAAGGGGGGCTATGGCTCCCTGCACCCCCCCCCAACTTAAATATATCAACTCCGAGATTGCACAACAGTGCAGAAATGGGCAAATTCGATAATTTTGACATTGTGTGTTTAGACTAATTTTATTTCAACATTTTGATCATTCAATATAGTGTGTTCAACCAATTCAGTTTCAACCATTTAGCATTCAACATTATGTCGGTAAACCATATATATATATATATATATATATATATATATATATATATATATATATATATATATGTGTGTGTGTGTGTGTGTATAATTTTAGGTAACTGAGGTTCTCAAGTCATATGTTTTTACATGAATTAATGGTTGGATATTTAAGTCACATGTTTGATTTTTAGAATGTACCCTGAGGAAGTCCATTTTATATATGGAAGAAAAGGCTTAGTAAAAGTTACTGGATGTGGTGCTGCAGTAGAATTGTCGCCTCACAGTAAGACGCTGTCCGGTTCGATTCTCAGCTAGAGCGTCTTCTGCATGGAGACATGCGTGAATGGGCATACCTTCGTTGAAGGTTGTGCATCAGGGCTGGTAACTCGGCATGGAAAAATCAACTACCAATCATTAGTGGACCGGAGTTCCGCTGTGGCGACCCCTAACCGGGAAAAGCCGAAAGACGCAAAAAATGCTTTATGTTTGTTGGTTCTTTGGCACATTGGCAGCTATTCCTCTGTTTTTGCTGGTTTGATTTTCAATCAGCTGTACTGGCTTTTTTTACTTTGGGAAATTGACTTCTCAGTGGATTTCAGTGCACATACACACACACACACACACACACATACACACACACACAGACACACACACACACACACACACACACACACACACACACACACACACACACTAGTAGTGGCTGTTTATGATGGGGTGTGAACAAAAAGTGAGAAAAGGTAATTATGTGACAATTTTGTAAGAGAAAAAGCAATATACAGTAGAACAGAACAGAGAGGAAAGCTCTGTGATGTAGTATTGCTTGGTTAGCTAGGAAATAGGAGTTATTTTAATAGGTGGGAGGAGAGACGGTAATATAGAAGGACAGCTCTGGTTAAATGAAAAGTAATAGATTGTGAGGTAGCTGTGGTGGTGGGTATGATGAGGTGAAAGGTACGGGGTAAACATTGAGGATATGCATTAAAATTAGTTTGCAATTGATTAGCAGAGTGGAAATGAAAAGAACTTAGTGTGGTGAAGGGTTTATGTAGATTCTGGTAAGTACAGAGGTAAGAAGCATACAGATATTATTTACTGCAGAATACTAGAGGAGAAACCAACATGCTGACTAACAAGTCATAGTAGAACACCAGTGTTGCAAAACTTTCATATGAAATCACCAGTTTTTAAAATACAGTAACTTATGACTTTATTCTTTTCTTTCTGTTCAGAAAATTATGGGAATGTTAGTGCTACAGTTATATCCCCCAACACGTATATATAACCATAAAAACATGAGAAAAAGTGTTAGATTGCAGCAGTGATTAGGCTTGTAACACTTTGCTATTTTTCTGTCTAAATGCTTAATTTATGTATTCAACGCATTCTCTCTTTGCTGGTTGTATGACTAAATCATGTTGACCTTCTGATGAAAGGAGTAAATAAATAAAAAAAAATGTATATAATATGTGCATGTTTCATATGAAAACAACATAAGGTACTGACATGCAACATAAGGCATAGATATACAGCCATCAATGCCACCTTACAATAAATATAATTTAAGAATAGTTTTTCAACTAGTCTATCTCTTTCCCTCACTTCTCTATGAAACGTAAACAGTAATGCAAAAGGAACAAGATAATCATAACGATTTCAGTTAGTATCCCGCTGTAGTAGGTATCGGCATGTTTCCAAGTATGTCTTACTTTTTAGCTTTGAGGATTTCAAAGTGTTAATCTATGAGATGCAAATGGTGGTACTTTAGCAGATCACAATACTCGGCTTTTATAAGTGAACAAAAAGGACCATTCTGTTTGCTTGCAAAATTGCTGTTTCATTCATAGGGAATGTATTACACACACACACACACACACACACACACACACACACACACACACACACACACACACACACACACACACAAGCACGCACACATGCACACACGCACACACACACACACATACACACCTCAGCTCACTATGAGACACAGTGCATCAGTGCATTCAGTGTTCTAAGTTTTTTTGAAGGCTGTACCCCCAAAATGTTAACATGGATGAACTGGTTATGTGCTACTTGAGTAGGTGATACTGTTATTTATTGTTATAAATAACAATTAAAGTAAACCATCTACTGCCACTAGGAAGGTAGGCTTTTATTAGTGTAAACCACATTTTTGAACAGAGAGAATAAAGTGCAAAGGTTGTTACTACTAACAAAGGCTAGCTTAATAAGTATAAAAACATATTAGAGTTGCTAATTTTGGTGTGATCACAGTTTAATGTGAAACAAGTGGTGGAAACTTGCAAAAAATATGGTTAGTGTTACTTGAATGTGACATCTTCATGTCTCATCCTTGTGTTAATACATTATGAGTCTATAAGTATAGGTTTTGCATACCAGACCGCATAAATGAAAAACATTATAAAAATGTAATGGTTAAAACATGGTTACCTGTAGTATGGCATAGAAGTACTGAACCTTTTAACTTGCATTGGAATGCATCATACCTTTCCCAGCTGATTGTTTCTGTTCTGCTTCTAGACATTATTATATTTTATTTATCTAGTTACTTACTTATTTTGATTTTACTAACTGGGAGAATTCCTTTAGACAGTTTCATTTTAATGGTAGAATGGGAAACAGCTTTGGTTACCTGATGATTGAAGACTCACTCTACAGATAATGTGGATCACAGACTCTTGCCATCTATTGTTTCACAAGTATACCACCATAGCATGTGGACTGTAAACTGCATGCCAAAGTCATCTTTTTACTAAAAACAGCAATGAAAGATGTCCTGATGAGCATCAGAAAGGGAGCCATCCCTGCTGTGTGCAATGCAAACCACATCAAATAAATACAGAGAAAGGAAGGTGTAACAGCAGATTATGTAGTACTATTAAACAACCACCAAAACATAGATTGTGATTAGTATGCAAGACCTTCCTAGACCACGGAGGCTTTTCTTTTCCCTACTAACTGGATAAGCTACAGATCCTCTCTTAAGAGTTGCCTTACATCTGCTTATTCTTTTAGTCCATCACTACTTTTAGGGAGCAAGGCATGTCTTTGTCACACATGCATCTGCCATTCTAAAGTGTGAGCACATATGTGTAATTTGGTTTAAGTATAGTAACTCTAACAATACAAAGACCATTTAAGTACATACAAATCCTCATCACATGACTTGCCACATACAATAAAAATGCACATTATGATAAATAAAAAACATATGAATTATGATAGCAACCAGACTGCAATTTATAGAAAATATACTGAATGTATTATAAACAATAAATAATCTAGACATTTAGTATATAATAACTATTTCAACTTATCTCCGATATTCTTTTAATTTTAAAGACATGATATAAATAATAAATCATTTAATCCTGGTGGTACAGTGACATTAAGATTAAGCTGCCTCCATAACTCCCTCTTCTCTAGTAGCAGACTCCAAGGTCCACCCCTCAGGTTATAAGCTACCTTCTCTAATATAAAAAAATAGAAAATGATGTATAGGAAATAATCATTTCTCTTTATTTAAAACATTAGTACTTTTTTTTCTTCTTTATATCGTACACATGTTCATAAACTCTCTCTTTCATTTTCCTCTCCATCTTGCCTACATAAAACACTGAACATTCTTGGCATAAAGCTATAAAAAAATCAGCTTTAATGTTACAATTAAATTTTCCTGTAATCTTAATATTCTGCAGTTGGACAATAACAGAGTTTCTGTATACATGTATTTACAATATTTACAATGGCCACATGCAGACATCATGAATGATATATTATTAAGATTTTCTTTAATATTTTCAAATATGTTTTTAAAGCACTTACCTTTCTTATAAGTAATATGGAGTGTTATACCCAGTTTACTAAGTAAGTCCATATTAGTTGTGACCAAGTTCCAATTTTTATTAACAATTTCATGTATCATTTCACTATCCAGAGAATATGTAGTAACACAAGCTGTGTCATAAATCTTAGTTTGTTCTGACCCCTGGTTCATACAGGCAATGGATCTATATTAGATCACCGAATGCTTAAAAAAGTGAACAGTGATTGATCAACCCTATGTAAGTGAAAGTTTAAAATATTGAAGCAACAGAAACCCAAATGTTTTCCTAGGGAAAGAATTCAGTTGTCCATTTCTGTTGCTACAGTATTTTCAGTGCTGTGGTGGAAAGTTACGGGTCGGGTTTAGATAAATGTGCAATTGTGTGGACGTGCGGGTTAGGGTTAGGGAACAGGTGAGGTGAGTGTGTGATAGTGACGGACCTTAGAGTTAGGGTTTGGGTTAAGGTAAGTGGATAGTTAGTGGTGTGTGTATAGTTTAGTGTAGGGTTAGGTGTCAGGTTTTAGGTGTATCTGTGGTGATTGCTGTTTGTTTGGTGTGCTTGTGTTGTGTGTATGTGTTTTGGAACAGTGATTGTTTTCCCTAGGAAAAAAAACTGCTGTTCTGACAGTTCGAGATTGTAAGCTTTCGCTTATATAGGGTTGATTAATCACTGTTCACTTTTTTAAGCGTTCGGTGATCTAATATAGACCCCAGGCAATAATATGTTTATGATCAGGTATGTTGGAAACATTATTAGAAATATTAACTAATTGATTAGTTTGACATCTGTCTGCATATTGAGATAAAAATGGGAAGGTAAAAACCATTACACCACTTTCTAATAACCTCCTCCATAAGGTTACTAATCAGCATAGTAGGGTAACCTCTATTATAAAACATATTACTGAGCAATTGACACTCCTTAAAAAAATTGTCACGTAAAGAGACCATATGGGCTGCTCGAACCAGCTGCTCTTTAATTACTGCCCTTTTCTGATTTAATGGGTGGCAGCTGGTACACTGCAAAAAAAGTCTGAGTATGTTGGTTTTCTATAGAAGTTAACATATGCCCTTTATGATCTTTTTAATCAAAATGTCTAGAAAAAAAACATGATGTTCACCAATATTGTATGTAAAACTAAGAAAATTGGTTGTATTGTTTATATATTCAGTAAATTTTGGGATGTTTCCCTTATCATCAACCCAGAGGATACCTATATCATTCAAATGTCAGGTGTATAAAGTTCACAATGAAGTAAATCTGCTATTAAAGATGCATTTAGTTTCTGACTCAGTCATCATGAAGCTGGGAAACAACAGGCTACAGGCTGGTCCCATAGCTACGCCTGTGAAATGTAGAAATATTGGCTCTCAAAGTGTATAAAGTTGTTAGAAAGGACAATGATCATCAATTGTACATGCATATTAATTTTATATTGAGGGAATTTCATTTTATCTCTAAGAGAATCTGAGAAACAGCAGTTCAAGCTAACATCGTATGAGATAACAGTGAATAGATCTTTTACATCAATAGTTAAAAATGTTAAACTCTCTGTAAAGCCTACCTGTTTACATTTGGATAAAAATCCCATGCATCTTTACAGAAATAACCATTTGCTGAGCTCCTGTTTTTAAATAATAATATAAACATTTCGCAGTAGGGTGTGTTTTAGAAGTTCCTGCATCCACAATTGGTCTAAGTGGAGGATTATGTAAATTTTTAAAATTTTTTGGCATACCAAATATAGTTGAAACACAAGGTTTCTTTATAATTAAATAGCTATACTCATCAGGACTGAAGTGTCCTTGCATTACCAAATCACACTACAGAATATCAATTTATTATAAGAAATGTGTATTTCATTTAAGGATACCTCACTATATGCATCATTAAGCAAGATATTATACATCCTCTGTATGTAATCAAATTTGTCCATAACTACACCACCCTCCTTATCCAGTCTCATGATTCTTAAATTATCAGATGAGTAGATTTGGTCCACCAGTTTCTTTTGCCAGAAATTCATATTGTACCATGTAAAGTCCAATCGATGTTTTAACATATATCTAATATCCAGTTCACGAACCTGGTCAAAATTCTGTAAAACCAGATTTAGGGGTAGGTTGTATGTACTAGGTATTCTTAATGCAATATAAAACTCATTGCTGAGTGTATTAGGATGAAAGATTATTCTTAAATTTAATTTTCTAACAAAGAGCTTTAATTTGCTTTGTATATCAGTAATACTCACTCTTTTTACTGGTACAAAGAGCCTTTACAAAGTAGCTCAGCATTTAAATAGTTGCTGTGATAAGAACTGAAGTTATAAACCTTAAAATCACCAGATAAAATTATTATTATTATTATTATTATTATTATTATTATTGTTGTTGTTGACACGTGTATTGTCACTAATTAAGAAAGTCACATTCTGACTGGTAATTCTGTTGGTTTCCTGTCCTCGGCATAATTCTTATCTGAGGGGATGATGGAAGAGACTACAAGGAGAATTCCTCTCTTAGTTGTGGGCAGTAACTGTTCCTCTTGTTTTTCAAACAATCAGAATGTCGTAAAGGCAGAAAATCTAAAGGGGCTTGTTCAGTGTCATTATCCAGCTCTCTATTATCAATAACAGATGGTTGCTTGTCGTGGGCCATAATCCCATTTACACTTAACCCACTATGTTGATTAGGTAGTGTAGCATATGCTTTATATTTAAGATAATCAATGCGGCCACATTCAAACTTTCTAAGTTTCCTCTCCTTGATTTGATCACATTCACGATCTACCTTCTTAAATACATGTGAGTATTGATTTTTCTATTCAGAGTAAGTCTTTGGTAATGGATATATCCAGGACTGATTTTTAAGTACTGAGTTAATTCATATGAATTTGATTATGTTTACCCAAGAGCTCCATGAGCTCACAACCATGTATATTGAATATATGCAACAAGTCCTGGTGTAAAGAAGAATTTGTCTTCAAACCAGTTAGGAATTTCCTGGACTGAAGACCCCTCATCACCCATTTAACTTTAAAAGACTGAATAAAATATGCCTTCTCTAGCTGCAGTTTTCTAAACCTCTATTCTATTGTCCCTGACCAGCCCACAGGAAGGCATTCTCCATATAAATTGACTTTATTAGCTGATTATGGAGATATTTCAGGTTATAAAATGAATCTGTTTAAAACTAATGCTATGTCCATATATTATAATCCAATGCAAACCTGAGACAACAGTTCTCATTTCTATGGGGATGAGATAGGCTGAAGATACTTAGGGGAATGGTTTGCCTGAATGATCAACCAGTACAGAGAACTAACTTTGGGAGACCTAATTAATACTTGTAGAGGACATCCACAAAAAAGGACAAACTTAATTATGGACATTGATCAGAATATTCAAGAAGATGATTTTGTACCTCCATTTACAACATGTCATTCAATCTGTTTGGACTTCGCTACTTAAAACTACCCAAAACAAGTTAAATTAGAACATGAAAACCCTTTTTTTGGGAGG
The DNA here is from genome assembly GCF_019279795.1 of Protopterus annectens. NCBI lineage: Eukaryota > Metazoa > Chordata > Ceratodontiformes > Protopteridae > Protopterus > Protopterus annectens. The sequence continues at coordinate 1,474,334,847 of NC_056739.1, forward strand.
GACAAAATGTAGAGCAGTATGGGATAAGGTCATGCTGCCAAAAGATGAATGTGAATTGGAAGCCCCAGATCTTTTAAGGTACTGGTATGCAGTATGCTTCTCTGCAAATACCAACCTACTAATCCGTATGGAAGGCAGTTATGGTAGAGACCATCAAGATTAATGTTCTTTGGTAGGGTAAACTATTGGCATATAATTTAAAGAAAGATATGAAAGAAATTGCAACTAAAACTGATTAAACCCAAAGTCATGAAGAGTAAATCCCAACTGGGAGTACACCAACATTTTTAGAAAATCCAACGCTTTTCTGGCAATGGAAAAGGAAAGAGACAAGGTAGCAATATTGGTATAAGCTGCTAAATCAAATGTGATAGACTGGTTAACTGCAAAGGTGTACTATGATCTCCAGGTAGATGTACATCTAATATATATAGTCTTGCAGTAACAAGTTAGAAAGGTGGGATGGTTGACTAAGGGAGAGATGCAAAACAGTGACCTTGTAAAAATGTTAATAAATATAGGAAAGGACCTCCTTATGATGAGAACATTCATTTCAAAATCCTTTAAGGCTTTACAACTAATCTATGCTATGGTAGTTAAAAGACACAAACCAGGGATGGGAGAGGGATGGCTGTGAGATACTGATCAGAATATTTCCCTGGAAATATTTGGACAAATAGTTTTACACACCAGACAGAATAAGCTATGCAATGTTTCTAACACCACTGTTCCAGATGGCAGATACGGGAAGTTGGTGACTGGCATTATATTTTTTGGCATTGTAATGTATTACTGAGGCTTAGAAGCAGCATACAAGAACTATTAAGAAAGGTACTGGGTAGCCAGGGTTTTATTAATGAGGAAACATATTTTATAGGATTGAAGGAGGATTTTAGGAGTATCAAAACCAGCTAGGCAGTTATTATATTTAATAATGCTGGCCGTGAAAAAAATCTATAAGAAGAAGAAACAAGATCCACCAACTCTTGGGGAGATAATAACATTTCTAACTGAGCTGATGAATGAAGAGAAAAGAAAGGTGAGGCAAATCAAAATCAAACATTCCTTAAAAAAATAGAATCCTTGGTTGCGCTGCAAGCATTACTTTGAACTAGATAAGAGTCAGTCCAACAATTAATATGTTCTTTTAAACTGTTTTGTGCACTACTACTTTGTGTTCAGACTTTTCCATTGAATAAGCAGGGATTTGGAGAAATGTTATCTGTATTGCTTACATGCTTAAAATAAATGGCTGTAGTTGTTTTACTAATTTATAAACTTATCTTAGAAAATGTAATGTTGTAGAACAAGATAGGAAGATGTGATAAGTTTTGTATGAATGTTTTATTGTAGATATTTTATCTAAACTGTTATATTGATTGTTTTGTGATCAACAACATTTGTAGTTGTTTGGTAAAAATGACATTTGTGGGGTGCAATGCATGCTGCAATATAAAAAGTAGTGTATACAAGTATAACATTTTCTGAAGTATTTTGCAATAGATATACTGTATTTTTTTCTTGTATGGTCTATGTATTTAAGAAAAAAGAAGATATGGAAAACCAGTATTATTGATCATATAGGTGCTATAAGGATAAATGCTATAAAAATACTTTATGGGGACATTTCAGTTTTGATGATAAACGTAAATTTGTTTTTCTGGTGCTTGAATTTATTCAGAAGGACCCAAAATATGGAAATCATGAAAATAAGCTGCTATTGAAGGACATTGATTGGTAATATATATTGATTGTACAATTGTGTAAAGGATTTAATCAGTTCCCTGTTAAATAATAGTTTAAATCGAATCATTTATTGAAAATTGATACTTTGCAACACATTGTATATCATATATTTATAGTAATTATTAGTTATATTCATTATTTTAAAACTGTAGACATAATTTGTTTAATAGACAGGTTAACTGCTTTACTGTTGATGAAATATTTATAAAACTATCAACCTATTCAACTTCACTCAACTTACTAACTCCATTACTAGACCTAACAAAACGTACCCCCCCTGGCACCATACTTGACTGGATACTAGTATCGCATCCTAACAAAGTTATAAAATCTGGTGTCAATCCTGACTCATTAGGAGACCACCTCCCTGCCTTCCCCATTCGAGCCACTCCCTCCTCCCCTCTCTCTCACCACTTTATTCAAACTCATAACCTAACTAACTTAAGCTAACTGGACCCCCTAAAAACTCTGCCTCTAGATGAAGCTGTTGACTATTTCAATTCTACATTCTTAACTGTCCTTAACTCCCAAGCTCCAACAAGAAGAAAAAGAATCAAAACTAAAACCACCCCTTAGCTCACCAATGACACTAAAAAGATTATTCTTCAAAGGGATAAAACCTGGAAAGCCTACCTTAAACACAAACGGCCTGAAATGTTCCTTAAGTTTAAACAACTAAGAAACCTTGCCAAAAATCTAGTCATTACTGATAAGAAATCTTACTACATCAAACTACAAGAAAACCACACAAGAAATCCCAAACAGTTCTGGAACTCCATTAACTCCCTCCTTAGACCAGGTACAAAAAACAATTCCTGTCCTGACACCAGCAAATCTGACCCAGAAATTGCCTCACTATTCAATTCCTTCTTCACCTCTTCTATCGCTGAACTAACCAAGACTTTCACCAACAACAACCCTCCCCCTAATCAATCTTCCTTTCCCTTTTCACCCCCACCCACTTTCAAACTTAAACCAGTACCCACCGACCTAATAAAGAAACTGCTCTATAAACTAAAGCCTTGCTCCAATGCCCCTGATAACATCCCATCCTCCTTCCTAAAGATAGCTTCTGACTCCATTGCTATACTCATCAGCATTCTAATAAATAGGTCTCTACTCAAATCCTATGTACCCAAACTCTGGCGTTCTGCTTTCATCCTTCCACTTCACAAAGGGGGCAAAAATTGTAATGTCTCCAATTTCCGTCCCATTGCCATCCTCTCCCATATATCCAAAATCCTAGAAAAATGTATCCACCTACAGCTCATGCCTTTCCTTACTGAACACCAACTACTCTCTCCTACCCAGCACGGCTTCCACCCAGGACACAGTACTAACACTGCCCTTCTCTCCTTCCTTCATTCTGTGAACTCTGCATGTGACTCCGGTAACTTAGTATCATCCGTTCTACAAGACCTATCCAAAGCTTTTGACACCATCTTCCACTCCCTCCTTCTAAACCATCTCTCTGACCTCAACCTTAGCCAAAAAGCTCTTTGCTGGTTCTATAGCTACCTTTCAAACAGGTCCCAAGCTGTGAAATGGGGCCAAGCAATGTCTACCTTCCTTCCTACCCCTACCAGAGTACCTCCATTCTTGGCCCATTACTATTCAATATCTTTATTAACAACTTTCATACAGCCATCCCCAATACCACAATTCTGCAATATGCTGATGATTCCACTCTGATCTGCTAAGCCCCTAACCTAACAGAGCTCCAGGCTCTAACCCAAACAGCATTTTCAACCACTGAAAACTGGATGTTCCAAAATCACCTCTCCCTAAATGCCAACAAAACTAAGATCCTGCTCTTCTCCCCTTCCACATCCTCATCTCTTGATAAAAACTCTTTCCAAATAACCAGCCTTAATAACTCCACGATTGAAATAGTAACCTCCACTAAACTTCTTGGTGTTACAATTGATGACCAGCTCAAATTCAATACTCATATTCAGCTAAACATAAAAAAACACATATAAAAGTTGGCTTACTGTATAGAAACAACCACTTTCTGTCCCCTTCCACTAGGCTAACCCTTGCCTCTACTTACCTCCTTCCCTCTCTACTATATGGCGCTCCTCTGCTCACTAATCTATCATCTACTCTTACCTCCAAATTGGAACAATGCTACAACAAAATCTCCAAATTTGCCACTAAATCCAAATCCTCCTCTCATCACTGCACCTCCCTTCACTCTCTAAACTGGCTTGAACTCCCCAATCATCTTAACTTTCTCCAACTCACCACAGCCCATAAATTAGTGTTCCATCCTACTAACTGTCCTGCTCTTTCCAATATTCTTCAACCCTATACCCTCCTCAGATCCCTTACATCTTCCCACCAAAACCGGATCACAGTACAAAAACCAAAGCGCCCAGCAGGTCAACTTCTCTTATCCTTTACCCTAGCTGAAAAATGGAATGCCCCACCCAACTCTCTGAGAACCTGCAACAACCTAGACAACTTCAAAACCCAACTTTATTCTCACCTTTATCTAAATAGGATATGCAACTGCACTCTTCAACCTACACCAGTCCAAATATCCTCCCCCTTCTCTCCAAGCTAACCTCTATACCTTCCTAATCCTCTTCTAACCTCTCCTAAAATACTAAATGTATAAGCTACTAAAGCATTTTTGCACTATATGCTTAAGCTACCCAGGTGAACCTCCTTACCTTCCTCACCTCTTCTAAAATACTAATTGCATAAGCTTCTAAACGTTAAAGTTTTTAATTTTTTCTTTGCTTTTTATACAATATGCCAATCTTTTCCTGCTGAACTTAACTGAAACTGTTAATACTTTTGCTAATTTAGCAATCTGATATTGGTATTGTAGACTATTTTGTAGCCACCTGTTAATTGTAATGTTATCTGTGTCTGAACTCTTTTTTATAATTAAAATTGTTGTTTCTGTGGAGCTTTTCTCCCCAGGCCTCCACTGAAAACAGGTCCCCAAGCCCAGTGGACTTCCCTGGTAATCAAACTGAAATAAATAAATAAATAAATGTTTCTGCTTTACTTGTACTGAATGAAAGCTTACCATCTTACTATAATAAATTCTACTTGTTGAAAGAGTGTGCTTTATTTATTTATTTATTTATTTAGGTAGTTAGTTAGTTAGTTAGTTAGTTAGTCATTCATTCATTTATTCATTCATTCATTCATTCATTCATTCATTCATTCATTCAGTTTTGTTCTGCATGTATTAGGTACCCTTTTTTTATATGTTTTGGGCCATTGGTTAATTATTTTACTTTTCCCAGATTTCAAAATGACTTGCCTTCAAGGCAAAACACTACATAGGTTTATAAGATTATTGGTCATGGTGAAGTGTCTTGCCCCAAGTTTAAGTCATTTTGGAAGTGTGTGGGGTTGTTTTCTATTAATGGTGCTTCTTCATATGGATATATAAAATGTATATACTGTAAAATTCCTTAAATGTGTTTGCTCTAAGTGTGCATGCCAATTGCTGTACTCTGAATGCATTTGTAAACTTTAAAATTAGCTTTCTTTTAAAGTATGCAGTGATGTTATGACTGTCCAAAAGTTGTGTACTGTGAAATCCATACTTCTGCTACTATAGTTTTCTGTAGTACTGCTGTACATTTTCTGTGGTACCAGTCTGTTGAGGCAGCAGTTGGATTTCCATTTACAGACTGGCTGTATAGGTTTTTGAAGAGACAAAGGTTTTCATAGAGATTGCTGGGGTAACAAAATGCAGAGTATAGTACAACCACTCTCTTCTTAATGTAGAGAGTGTGAGGGCACATATTATAGTCAGAGTAATCCCATGTGAAGATAGAAGGTCTTTGTGTGTGTGTGTGTGTGTGTGTGTGTGTGTGTGTGTGTGTGTGTGTGTGTGTGTGTGTGTGTGTCTGTGTGTGTGTGTGTTGCTTGCACAAACATGAACTTTCTGGTATCACTGAACATCTTGCTTTCCCTATGTGAGAGGGCTGATTCAATAAAAATCTTGTCTTGTATTAGTCTCACTACGTTGGCCATGGCCTCCCCCTGTTACTTCAGCAAACAACCTACAGTCCAGTGATAAGATGGTGCAAGGCTACTCATGGTAGAAGATGTAACAAACTGTTAATACTGAGAGACAGACTGATGCCTACAACTGTCCCTGGGGATGCCAAAAATAGCGTAAATGAGCTTTCAGCACCAAATACTATGATTATAATGGCCTTAAACTATAAATAACTTTCAGCACATACTTACAGCATAAGATTGACAGAGCTTGTCACAAAAGGAAATATTGTCAGCCTAGCTATCTGGAATTTTGTAAATAATTATATTTCATTTGTGAATATTAATATGATTTGCATAGAAATGAGACAGAGGGACACACTACCAGCACAGCTGTCTGCAATTTTGTAAATGGTTATGTGTCATTTGTGAATATCAACATGATTCATATGCTTGTGTTACAAATGTATTAAAACTGTATGTCATATAAGATGGTTTGTACTGACATATGTGCTGAAGAGATATGTTGCAGGGTACTCAGCTTAAAGCTGTATCCACAGTGTACCCTACTGGGAAAAACAGAAATCTATATAAACTACTGTAACTGTGTACATGTATATATTTTAACAGTGGAGACTGGCACACTGAAGGTTAACTTGCAAAACTTCAGAAAAATAGTTAAAATTAACTTATTTTGTAACTGCATCATAAAAGATGGTTTCAGTGCAACAGGAGACATGATGTCTAGACCTAGAAGTTTTTGTGCTGTCTTTAAATGTGGGGGATTGGAAATTATTTTACGACTTCCACCATTTGCCTTAGATCTAAGAGAAGTCATTGTTTATGTATTTTCACAGAGATATGCTAAATGCTACCAGCTGCAGTGGGGGTTTTCACCTGGGATAGTCAGATGACAAGAAGTGATGTCATGCTGCAAGTATCTCAGCAGCAATATTTGAGATATTAATTTAAGAACTCTCTGAGAAAGGTAGTGCATTCTGTATTTTGTCTTTGACCTGACAAGACCCATTCATCATACACTTGCTTTGTTCTGCAAGTAAGTTAACTAGGATACAGTAATTTCATTTAGATATAGTCAGGAATATAGCTGAGCTTAATTTAGATGTTTTTCTTTATTTATTTGAGACTATCCTGCAATATTGTTTTAAATATTTTCTGTGATTTTCAACTCTGATGTAACTGATTATTTGATGACTATTTTCTTGTCTTTTATTATTTATTATTAAACATATTTAAACCTTTCATTGTGGCTGATATCTGTGAGACATATTTAAGTTCTGGGAGTACTTGCATATTTATTCGGTGACACTGTGTGAGCCACTCCTAATAGCCTTGCTCTTGATCAAACTACCATTTGGATTAATAGTATTACACAGTAAAATTGGACACCCTTTGTTAAGGGCCTTAAAGCAGCTGATAAAGACTGGATGGTGGCAGTCAAAACTACCTTATAGTCTGGGCAAAAGCTAGTAAACCTGTGCCAGCCTTTCCCAGGTGTGTGTGTGTGTGTGTGTGTGTGTGTGTGTGTGTGTGTGTGTGTGTGTGTGTGTGTGTGTGTGTGTGTGTGTGTGTGTGTTTGTATATAAATCACACCTCAAAGAGTGTGTGTGTCTCAGCTACTTGGGCAGGGACATGAAGCACTGGTTGGACAGAGAGGGTGCTGGAGGTCTTGGCTTGGCCACTCAGCTGAGATCTCAACTCTATAGCTGTGCCAGTGGGGAGTCTTATTGAGGATCTGGAGAAAGAGGGAGGAACCAGCCCCAGACTGACTGTGGTCTCTGTGTGCTCTTAAGGGAAATAGCACTTTACTGTGTGTGTACTTGCCATCCTCCCAGTGTGTATGTCCCCCACTGTTGCCAGTGGTGAGGATTGAGGCTCCTTGATTACTGGCCCAGTAGTGGGGTGTCACAGAGCTAATCAACTGTAGCATAATTTAATAACAGAAACCATTTTCATAGACATGCTTCCACAGCAGCTCATAAGAAGATGAACCCTGCTGTGGCATTCAGTGTACGCAAACCATTGAAACTAAACCTGGAGTGGCTTCTTGTCTGTTACAGGACACACACACACACACACACACACACACACACACACACACACACACACACACACACACACACACACACGTGCACACATGTGCACACATGTAGACAAACACACTGTGAGGCAGCAACACTAACTGTTGGACCATACTGCCACCCAGATGCGTTTATATTACTCTATTGTACGATTTAAATAGTGAACGCTATTTCATCGTACTTAAAATATCTAAACCACAAAATATTGAACATACAGAACAGCAAATTTTTCCCAGGGAAAAAGTTTGCTGTTCCAAAACACAAACACACAACACAAGCACACCAAAATAAATAAACCACGCACATACACTTAACAAAACCATAATTCTAACCCTACACTACTACCTATCCACTCACCTTAACCCAACCCTAACCCTAAAGTCCCTATCACACACTTACCTTATCCGCTCCCTAACCCTAAAGTCCCTAACTACTGCACACTCACCTTACCCTCTCCCTAACCCTAAAGCACCTAACTACTGCATATTCACCTTACCTGCTCCCTAACCCTAAAGTCCCTATCGCACACTCACCTTATCCCAATCCATTCCCACACTTAACTTAACCCCGTCCATAACCTCCGTTCACATACTTACCTTACCCCGGTCCGTAAACTTCTCACCACAGTAGAGTAAATAGTGAAGCCATGGAACGGACAACAGAAATCTTACCTTAGGTAAGATTTCGAAGTTCCATGGCTTCGCTATTTTGAGTTTTCGACAAAAATGGGTCGATATTATAGCATTCGAAGTTTAAAAACTTCAAAACTATAATATAGACCCCACCCAGATATGGACTACTTTTACTCAAAAAAAAAAAAAGACTTGAAAAATTGAAAAATAACAGAAGAAAAGAAAAAAAAGAAGGCAACTAAAATGAATAGAGGGGCCATCTTCTAAGAAAGGTAGGTGTTATAGGGAAATGGCAAACTTTCTGAGTTGGGGAGACCTTCCACTTATAGCTCTGAGACTCAAAACACCCATGATTGGACCATTATTTTCTTGCTTAGTTAAGCTCCTTTTATCCCATTCACTGGTTGCTACACAAACTACACTACTTTCTGACTACTGGTTAGACTTTGAATAATTTGCTAAATGGTAAACAATCATCCAGGTGATAGTGTGAGTGTACCACCTACCTGTCTGGTTATAGTGCATCCAGTTGAGAATGATCTCTGGTGCTCGATACCACCTTGTTACAACATATCCTGTCATTTCACTTTCAGTGTGACGCGCAAGACCAAAATCCAAAATCTGAAAGTAAGAAATAAAATAATATGATTTAAATTCAGTACTTCTCTAAATTAGTTCCTCAGCAGATGATTACTGGATAGTCAAGCAGAGCTAACAGCCTAAATTTCAATCCTCCTTTGAATACCAAAACCACACTGAATTACACAACTGACGGAAGATCTTTAAGGCTTTTGTTAAATTCATATATTTAAGCATTCTACAACATTATAATGCAAACGTTGCACTAGAACTAATTTCCTAACTTTGTTGTTTAATGTTTCTATTAAACAGAAGTCCTGCTACTTTTGGCAACTACAGTTACTTTAAATCTACCTAATGTACTAAATATTTCTTACTTAGTTGTTTAATCAAGAAGTGAAAAAAATTTCCTTCTGAATCATTGCCCAAGATATAAATGCCATAAAATAAGAAGCCTCAATTATAAGTATTTTGAAATGCCTTATCTGGAAACATTATGGATAATAAATAAGCATTTGTTAATACCGCATCTTAGCTTGCAATAGAATTGTAGTAGACTATTAGTTTTGCAATTTATAAGTGTAAAAAGCATTTTAAAATGATTAGGGAGAAGCTCAAGCAAACAAAATGAAATCAGTACATTTGCTGCTCTTTGATCTTCCCAATTAGAACTGCAAGTAAGCAAGCCAAGTTTATCCAAGCTAAGCCAAAACATTTTTGCCTTGGGATTTGTGGTGGTGTGGAAGCAACAGACTAGTTTTGCTTTAGATACAAAGAAACATACATTTCTTTTACAAACACTTATCAAAAGTGCTAAATTACTAGAAAACTGTCAGAGTTACAGGATTATTGGTTACAGATGTGTTATCAAAATGATAGTGGGGAAGCAGCATACAGCATTTGGTCTTTAGTTAAAATAAAAACTTCCTTCACAAGCTGTTAGAGATTATTTAAAATAAACATTGTGTTTGCAAACTGTCAGAAGTGCTTTGCCAAGCCACGCTGAGAAATTCATGTTTTGTAGGCCAAATTAATGTGGAAAAGCACAAACAAATTATTTATTTATTTTATTTTACATTTGTTGACCGGGCTAGTCTAACTGGATACATGTCCATTTTCAGTAGAGGCCCTGGGAGAAAAGCTCCAACACAAATACACAATATAGTATAAAAGTTCTGACAGTTCAAGCTTGACGCAACTGTTATTAAAAAAAGTCCAATACTGTTGTAGCAGTACAAGCTTGATGCAGCTGTTATTAAAAAAGTACAAAACTAATGGTGAGCATAATACAAATAGTAAAGGTAATATACAAAAAGTTGTTTACTTTATCCATATATGCATAGAATTAAATTGGAAAACATGATTTTATATGAATCAGTAAGGAGAAGTCAGTAGTTAGTGCAGTTTAATATTAGGTGAAAAGTATACATAGGTATAAAGTAAGAAAGTTAGTCAGGGTTAGTGCAAGGGCATAACCAGTGAGTACTAAGAAATAGGTTTAGTTTCTGTTTAAAAAGTGTTATTGAGGACAGAGATAGGAGTTCAGTGGGAAGTAGGTTCCAGTGTTTTCCTACAGAATTAGAGAACAAAGAATCTCCTGCTAAGTTGTTTGATCTGCTAGTACTAATAAGTAGTTTATTAGAGGAGCATAGATTCTTAAGATTGTTGTAGGGGGTAATGAGAGTAGTAAGTATAGGTGTATTGGTGGGGTGATACAGGCTCTTATGGGTAATAGCAAGCTGGTGAAATAGAAGCTGATTTTGGAACTCTAGCCATCCTAATTGTTTTAGGTTGCTACAATGATGAGTTCTAAAAGGAGAGCCAGTGTCAAATCTAGCAATATTATTATAGGAAATTGCCAGTTTGTTGAGGTTGTTTTTTGAAAGATTAGTGTATACAGGTGAAGCATAGAGTAGAGTGGAGATTAAATGGGTTCTGACTATAGCAGTCCTGGCTAATGGAGTAAGAAAGGGTTTGATTCTATGGAGGGATCCCAATTTCTTGTTGACTATTTTTATTGTACTGTTAACGTGAGTATCAAAGTTAAGGTTGCTATCTATAGTTATTCCTAAACCTTTGGTGGTTGGGTCATGAGATATGAGAGTGCCGTTCTTAGATATGAGTGTGAAGTAAGCAGGGGTTGACTTATGGGTTGGAGTAAAAAGTAGAAGTTTAGTTTTTTTAGGGTTCAGTAGGAGGCAGCGGTTTAAAAACCATTGTTCTACTGTATTAAATGCTTTTTGGGTAAGGAACTGCAGCTCCGAAGGAGAATTAGCTGAACAAAATATAGTGGAGTTGTCTGCGTATTGAATACAAGTTGCATGAGGAATTGCTAAATGGAGGTCATTAATAAAAATGGAAAATAGCAGTGGGCCTAATATGGAACCCTGGGGAATATCAAGGGAAATGGGGAGGTGTGCAGATAGATTGTTGTCCCATAGTACAGCCTGTTGTCTGTTGTCTAAATAAGATTTGAACCAATTTAAGGCTAAAGGTTCAAGAGAAAGGGATTTAAGTATATCTATAAGGAGATGGTGATTAACCATGTCAAAAGCTTTAGATATATCTATAAAGACTGAAGAGAAAATATTGTTGTTAAGGTTTTTATTTATGCAGTCTGTAAAGGATAACAGTGCAGTGGTGGTACTGTGGTATGGTCTAAATCCATGTTGACAGTTGGCGAGTAAGTTATTTTGGATAAGATGGTTAAGTAGTTGGTTATGGATGCATTTTTCCATTATTTATGCCAGTGGGGAGAGTAAAGCTATTGGACGATAGTTTTAAAAGTCATTGGAGTTCCCACCTTTATGTAGGGGGATCATGTGCGAGATTTTCCAGATAGATGAGATAGTTCCTTCTCTTATGGTTCTGTTTATCAGTATGGAAATGGGGAAGGCTATGGCTTTGGCTCCTTTTTGCAGATATTCTGCTGGTAGTTGGTCAGTAGAGGGGGTGGTAGGTTTTAGTTTTTGGAGAAGAGAGCAGATAAAGGAAGTAGAAACAGATTGTAACTGAAATGATGGAAGTGGGCAAGTAGGTGAGATTGCTAGATTAGAGGTACTTGGAGATAATTGACTAGCCAGAGTTTGGATGGCATCTGTAAAAAAAGAATTGAAGGTGTTGGCAGTTTGTGTTGGATTCTCACGGTTGGAGCCTTGGGGGTTAGGTGTAATAGACTGGCCTGGGTGTAGTAGTTTGTTAATGCTAGACCAAAACTTTTGTGGATTCTTTTGGTGAGTTTGTTGTAGCTGGAAGTAAAAGTTTTTTTTATCTAAGAGGATAGCTTTTTTTGTTGTTATTTCTAAGTTGTTTAAAGTATTGGTGGTCTGTAGAATTCTTAGTAATGCGCCATTTAGTCCAAGATTTGTTTCTAAGGAGGATTTTTTGCCTAGTAGCTATTGTAAGCCACGGGGCAAGTTTAGCCTTATTTCTAATGGAGCCTGATGGGGCATGGTGGTCAGGGATGGCTAAGAATGTGGAATTAAAGTATTTCACTGATTCATCTAGTGGGAGGGATATTAGCGGTAACCAGTTGCAGTGTTTAAGTTCTAATTGGAATAGTTCTGGGTTAAAATGTTTTTTGGTCCGTATTGTCCTAAAGGTATTTGGGTAAGTTATGTTTGTTTTGTGTCTGATGATATATGTTAGTGAGTGGTCACTTAGATCATCATGGAGGGTTCCTACTTTGCATGTTTGAAGAGGAGAATTAGTAAGAATCCAATCTAAGGTGATTTCTTTGTTATTTGTTTTATTGATCCTGGTTGGGGAGGTGATGGCTTGTGAGAAGCCATATAGGTTAATATGGGTGGTAGGATGTAGAGTACTACAGGACTTCCAGTCGATATTAAAGTCTCCAAGGACTAAAGTTTCTTGTGGAAGATTAATAGACAGCCAGTTTAGAATATTTTCAAGGGTATTAATGTTATTTCCAGGGGGAAGGTAGATACAAGCAATGTTTATGGATTTACATGTGTTGACCTGAAGTTTGGTAATGAGGATTTCTGCATTATTCTATACAGGTGGACTAAGGTTTGCAGTGGCAACTTGTAGCTCTGTTTTATAAAAGACTGCTACCCCCCCTCCCTTTTTGTTTTTACGGTCTAATCTGAGGATATTGTAGCCAGGTGGGGTGACTTCATTGTCATTAATTGTAGGTTTTAGCCATGTTTCAGATAAACATAGGATGTCAAATAGGTGGATATCTAAGAGGGCGTGGAGTTGGGCAATTTTGATGTTAATGCTTCGTATGTTAAGATGTGCTATATAAAGTGAGTTAGAAGGTTTAATTGGGGCTTGTATACTAGTAATGTTAAAGTTGCCTTATTCAGTGGCTGGAGTATTGTTTGGGCCAGGGTTAGGATGAATGTCCCGATCTAGCAGGGCTTGGAGGTATATTCTATATATAGGGTTGTGAAAATTACAGAAATAGTAAAGTGATTTTCTAATATGTAGATTGATGTACTTTATATGGGCCAATCTATGATATTTGGCTTGTAAGTAGCAGAGACTAGTTGTGATGTTGATGTTGGTTTGGGAGATAGCTAGTAGTGGTGTGGAAGTGAATTTGGAGGTGAAGAGAAGGTTAGGGTGTAATGGTTGTTCATAGGAGGTTAATAGATAGGTAATAGTCAGAGGAGGTAAGAGAGAGGCCAGGATTAAAATTTTTGTTTGATATGGAATGGATAATTTAGCCATTATCTTAGTATAAGATGTGGAATAAAAGGGGGTAGGTAGTATTAACAGTTAGGAAGTTGTTACAAGAAAGGTAGGGAGATAGTATAATATGGCCAGGTGAGGTGATTTGTCAAGAAGGGTGGAAAGTAGTAATAAGGTGTGTCAATTGATTGGAGCAGATATGATGGGGATGTAGTTAACAGGAATAAATGTAGAAACTCTGGGGCAGGTGGGAATTGGGGGCAGGGAGAGGGTAGAGACAAGTGAGTGAAACAGCCAAGGTGAACAATCAGTGGAATGCTGATTGTAGAGGTAAGTTAATTTGAGATTGGTATAGGTTCATAGGTTCATAGGTTCATACTAGGCTATCTGCCCGAGGGCATTTACAAGCCTAGCCCATCGTTTTGTGGCTTACGCCACCCCTTTAGTATGGGGAACTATACCCATTATTTTGCTGTGCCTCTGTCGAGCAGTGACACTGAGGTAATCCCTGGGGTATATCTGCGATCTCCCATCCATTGGTCAAGATTTCTCTTGAACAAGGCCAGCGAGGTGCTCTGCCTCACATGTACCAGGATTTTGTTCCACAGCATAGGGAGTCTTTGGGTGATGAATCTATCCCTCCAGCACGTCCTATTAATAGCCGTGTCAAGGTTTAAGTCTCCCGCCCTTGTGGCTCTGATGGATCTAGATTTTTTGAGGTGAAGCATATTCATCAAATCTGGGTTTGACATGGCCTTGTATGTTAGGCAAAGGTCACCTCTGAGCAAGCGGTAAGCGACTGAATAGACAGATTTTTGAGACCCTTTATCCTTTTGGTGAGGAACTTTTGTGGCCTCTCCAGCTGCTGCAAGTGTCGGGTCAGATACATTCCGAATGGGGCATTGTACTCAATCATTGGTCTGATGAGTGATGAGTAAAGGGAGACTATGACCTCCCTTGATCTAGATGAGAATCCCTTCATGATAAGGTGGGCAATGTAGAAGGTCTTCCTAACTACTTTAGCTACATGGGTGTCGAATGACAGACTACTATCAACCTGGGTCCCCAGGTCCCTGATAACTTCTTCTGTGCTCAGTGGATTGACACCTATTTGGTAGCTAGGGGTAACCTTGTTTTTCCCGAAGGGTATGACTATGCATTTTTTGGCATTTAACTTTAGGCCGTGGCTCTGGCACCAGTTATCCGTTTCTGAGAGACCCTTCTGAAGGATATCTGTGTCAGATGTGTTTTCTACTATGGCCCAGTTTGCAGTCATCTGCAAACTTTGTCAGCCATAACCCTCCTGTGTTTGCTTGTACTTCGGAAAAGTAGATGCCAAACAAGAGTGGGCCCAGGACTGAGCCCTGTGGGACACCACTTGTGACAGGCTTTGAGTCTGACATGGCGCCAGCAACTCTGACCCTGTGGGTTCTGTCACTCAGCCAGTTTGCAACCCATCTTGTGATGTATGGGTTGACATTTAAGCTGATGAGTTTTTCAATGATACCCGAGTGGGGTATTGTATCGAAGGCCTTAGCCAGATCGAGGTAGGCTGTATGGGCTGCCTTTCCCTCATCAATGGCTTTGGTGACTGTTTCAAAAGTCAACCAAGTTTAAAAGGCATGATCTGCCTTTGACAAAGCCAAACTGGGTTGGATCCAAAGTCTGCAAATTCCCTATATCTTTATTTATGAGGTCCATTATGATCCTCTCCATGGCTTTGCAGATAAGGCTTGTCAAGCTAATGGGCTGGTAATTTCCAGGGTCGGTGGAGGCACCGCCTTTGTGAAGTGGTACCACAGTTGCAGTGCGCCACTCCTGGAGTGCGTATCCAGAGGTAAGACTTTGATTAAACAGCTGTCCTAGCTGTGGGTTTAATTCCTCATTGAGTTCATGGAGCACACAGCCGGGGACACCATCAGGTCCCATGGATGCTGTGTTTTTGGCTTTGGAGGGAGCAGTCCCCACTGGGGCGCTGGAGATGTTGGGGGGGCTGCAATCGTTTGGTATAGATATCTCTCTTTTTGGGGGGGGGAGAAGTTTGCACTGAACCTGTCAGCCAGTATGTTGGCAATGTCTGTAGGATCAGTAATCTTCACATCATTTTGAACTAGCTCTGAGCATATCTGGGAGTTTCCTCCCAGGTTTCTAACATAGCTAAAGAAGGCCTTATGATTGTCTTTTGAGTCTTTAGCTATTTTTCTCTCGAAATTTGCTTTGGATGATTTTATGAGAGCTCTTAGTTTTTTACTTATAGTGATCAAGGGTGTCTTACCTTTTAAGGATTTTGCTCTATCTTGTAGTAGCTTCCTCCTTTTGTTGTAGAGTTTGTTTATGGCTGGGGTCCACCAGACTGGACGCTTGCCTTTGGTACAAAGAGTCTTTGTTTTGCTTGGGATTGCCTTATCCATGCAGTCCTGCAGGTGCTGGTAGAAGGCATTTGTAAGTGATTATAGAGTGAATAAGAAGTAGAATGGGAGTATATAAAGGTGGAAAGTGGGTAATTCAAGCAGAACAGGGTTGTGTGAAGGGTCGATAGTAGGAAGGGTATAGGCAGCATACAATAGTATGAGTATTTTCTGGGATGGAGGGATAGAAAAAGATAGGGAAAAGGTGCCACCTAGTGGACAGTCTGATGAATTACAGTAGAGGTAGTTTCTGGGGAAGGCTAGACTAGGGCTAGAAAGATGATCTATTTAGCTAGGGTAGGTAAGGTTAACACAAGAGAGGGACTATACTTTGACTACAGGATACGGGGGGGGTATGGCTGCTGGGTGACCAGCCAGAGAAGCTTGCAGTTAACAATAACAAGGAATTAAGCAGCCTACAGATTAGCTTTAAAGTCAGTATGAGGACAACACATACTCTCTTCTTTCTTTTCTTGGAAGAGCACAGGGGTACACTTATAAGGTGATGTTACAGCTGGTAGGTTAGGATGGGTCCTTAGTTCCCTGGTGGGCTCTTATCTCCTAGTGGAGGGTAGGCAAGCTGGAGAGCTTCCCACTGCAGTGTTATCTTGCGGCTGGGCCCCGGCAGTGTTCCTCTGTGATCGTCGTAGCAACCCCCCCTGGATTGTTATTAGGCCAGTTGGACATTGGCACTTCTCTCCTGAAGGGACATACCCTTTCTAGACACTATCATTCAATTATAATGTGTCACACCAATACTGATGTCACTACAGCTCATTTCTCGTAAAGCGTCTGGTTCAATGCTGCATCAGCCGCAATGTCAAATGACACTTAAGAGGTGAGAGAGGCAAGAGTACATCTGGATGGAGGCCAACATCAGACTGTCCACATATATTCTTTCAAAGACACCCAACTTAAGTAATTAAGTAAATCTCTAATTTACTTATTTAATCTAATTAATTAATCTAATTAAAACTTATTTTATTATTTAATCAAATTAAATAATCTCTCTAGTCTGCCTTCTACAAACTTATAAATCTATGAACTATCAAAACCACAAACAAACCTATTTCAGTCAAGGTGATGCAGAATATTTTTGCTTTGTAATTTATGATTGCGTGGAAGCAGCATACAGCATTTGCTCTAGTTAAGAAAAAAATAAATTTTTTCATGATTTTTTACAAGTACTGTCAAAATGCTGAAGCACTAACATGCAGTTGCTACACATTCTCCAGAAACTGTCACAAACAAATGGCTTTCACTTCCTATGTTAAGTGAAGAATCACATTGCCGTTGAAATAAAAATATATTTATTTCACAAGTACTATCAAAGGTACTAACACACAGATGAATGCTGTTAACCAGCATGTACTACATTATAAAAAATGATACTAGTTTAAGAAACACCCAAGATTTAGTGAAGAAGTAAAACAAATGGTACATGATGTAAAAAAAATGATCAAAAGCCACTTCCCCTACAGGTTCATATTGAATGTAAAAAAAAAAAAAAAACAATAAAGCTTCCAAAGTAATGGAACTCTTGACATATGTGCAAAATGCATGCTTGCAAGCTGTTACAAATGATACACTGTATTTTTCTCTTCTCTTACGGTTGAAAATCATACTGAAGGTAAAGAAGCAATAAAGCAACTAAAGTAATGGAGCTCATGGCACCTTTCAAAATACATTCCTTTGATCTTAAGGACAATTGCCTTCTGTAGACTGACATCACTGAACAATGGCTTACTGCTTACCACTGGAGCTACAGCACATCATCCAGCATGGCCCAACAGCAGACTAATATTCCCACTGGCTAAATGTGTTTTCTATAAGGAACTTGGAAACTCTGATGCAGATATTAAGGTGAATCCATGTACTGGATTATTTCAGCATAAACTCTGATCCTCTGTGTGATAAACTGTAAAGGCTGCCAGCCTAGTTAGATAGAATTTTGCAAATAATTATATGTCATTGTAAATGTTAATATGATCCACAGGCTTGTGTTACAAATGTAAGAAAACTGTTATGTGCTGAGCTTCGAAAATGTAACCACAGTGCACCCTGCTGGCAGAAAGCAGAAATGTGTATAAACTCTATGCCTATGTAATGTATGTTTTCATGGTGGAAAACTGGGACATATAACATTAACTGGCAAACTCTAAGAAAATAAGGTGATCAATAAAGAATTGTATGATGTGTTATAAAGCCAGTTTATCTCAAGCTAGGAGACAGGATGTCTAGGCTAGAAGTTTCTTTCTATTGTCCTAGGACAGAGATAATTACTATTTCACATGTAAAGTGTATTTTATTACTGCGGCTTTCTGGCAGGTGCAGATTATAAAGAAATGTTAAATTTTAAGTTCTGTGAGCCTAAGAAACTTAAGCAGAAGTATCAAGAATGATGTAATCTGAAATAACTCAGCAGTAATATGTATTATCAATTTAAGACTTTCTCAGAGAGAGAAAGATATAGCATTTTGTATTTTGTTTTGAAGCTGACAACAACTCACCAGCACTTGCTTTGCTCTGTAAGTAGGATCTTAGATCTTAGTATTTCTCTTAGAGATAGATAACAATAGCAAGATTAGTCTAGCTGTTTTCTATGTTTATGTCAGTCTGTCCTACAATGTTGTTTTAAAGTATTTCCTATGATTTCTGAACTCTGTAATGTCATTTTGCTGAGTTAATAAGTATAGTCTTGTGTTTTTATTATTTATTATTAAATGTTTTAAACCTTTCAACTGTGGCTGTTTTGTGTAGAGACAATTTAAGCTCTTAGAGTACTTGCATGTATTTGGTGATACTGTATAAGCCACTCCTAAACAGCCTTCAAGTCTCAGTCACACTTACAAATTGGATAATAATAACATTGCATAGTAGAATTGGGCACCCTTTGGTAAGGGCCTTTATAGTAGATGATAAGAGTAGTTGGTGTCAGCGATTACTACCTTATAGCCTGGGCAGAAGGGGGCATGGCTAGTAAACCTGTGCCAGCCTTCCCCAGGAGTGTCTGTGTGTTTGTATATAAAATAAATCTCAAAGTGTGTGTGTGTGTGTGTGTGTGTGTGTGTGTGTGTGTGTGTGTGTGTGTGTGTGTGTGTGTGTGTGTGTGTGTGTATGTGTGTGTGTGTATGTCAGCTGCTTGGGCAGAGACACAAAGCACTAGTTGGACAGAGAGGGTACTGGAGGTTTTGGCTTGACTACTCAACTGAGATCTGAATCCTATATCTGTGCCAATGGGGAGTCTTACTGGGGATCTGGGGAGAAAGGGAAAAACCAGCCCCAGAATGACTGTGATCTCCCAATGTGGATGCCCCTCACTGGTGTTAGTGGTGATGACTGAGGCTCCTTGACTACTGGGCCACTGCATGGGTATCACACTTTAATGCTGAGGCCAAAGATCTCAATCAGCTGAAACACTGAACACCAATACATGCATGTTTATAGCAGATAATGTTTTATTACCCTAACAAGAACATGCA
>NC_056739.1:1474356923-1474381923 GCF_019279795.1 Protopterus annectens
CACACACACACACACAGAGCTTTGCTAAGATTTATTATAGCTTTTGGAAGCTATAAAACCATTTCAAAAACTTCCACACTAAGCAGCAAAAAAGACCAAATTAACCAAGCGCTTTCGCCTGGACTATTCCAGGCTTTTTCAAGGTTTTGCTGCTTAGTCGAATAAAAGTTCTTTTGTGAAGATCCTTGTGATATTGTTTATTCAACTACAACATATGGTTGCTATTGCAGAATTTCTATTTGTGTACGTACTGTTGGGATTTTTTATTACCATCGGAAACTAAAGCCAGTTTCTGTGTACTTTCATTTTGAACTTTCTACAGCTCTTGGTTCGTGCTGGTGTGTTCTCCTTTTTGTGACTTCTCTGAATTTTAGTTCGTTTTTTTGGTTCTTGACATTTTTAACACAAGCAGCTTTACAAATACATTTTTCAACACAAACATCTCAGCAAATTAGCTTAATATACAAATAACATATAATTCTTTACAAAACTCCAGCTAGCTATGCTGGCATATGTCACACATCCTCTGCCCTACTTCTCCTGGCATTGCTGGAAATACCTTACATCATCACACAGGTTCAAACTACTGTCTCTCAAACTGAATAATTGAATTAGCTTAATCTGCATTGCTCTTCTTTCCACATTTTATGTCCTCTAAGAAATGTAGGTAACACATCTGATAAAGAATGATTAGAGTGCAATAAATGTGCTGCTGCTGGCTCATCAGTCATTTTGCATTTAACACAAGCATCTGTACAAATTAGTTTGACATTCAAATGACATATAATTCTTTACAAAACTCCAGATAGATACGCTGGCATACGTTACATATGTACTGCCCTGCTCCCCCTAGCACATCTGGCATTAACTCACATCATCACAACATTTTCCATTTTAATAGGAATGAAGTTTTAAAAACATATTTCTTTACTGTTTTAAGAATTGAACAATGTTGTTTTTTAACTAAGATTGTTTATTCTAACTATAACCTATGATATCTGCTTAGTAAGATTTGTTTACTAGCAAATTATTACATTTTATTGCTGATTTAAGTTTGTTTTTAAATATGGTTCTACATTGTTTGAGTAACAGTATTTCATATAAAGGGATTAGAACATTAAGCACTGTAATAAAAATGAACTTGAACATTTCAGTCCTTATACTAATATGGGTAAATCTCCGGGAAAAAATAGACTAGCAAAATAAAATCATAGTCTGCTGACAAAATTAAGTTATTTATTGGTTGACATTTGATTAACAGGAAAGTTTGACTGTGTAGGAGCCCATTTTCAGTGGAGGCCTAGAGAGAAAATCTCCAAAGTATTATAAAACATTTTTAAGATCAATAATTTTACAGTCTTTAAAAAAATACAAAAAACAACTACATTTTAAATAGTTATACTAAATTATACATAACATGAAAACATTAGTTAAGAATAGATACAAGTTATATATCAATGATTTATTAGTTAGAGAAATTTTAGCCAATTTATAGAGAAATTAAAGGTAAGCTAGTAAAGTACAAACAGGAATTTCAATACAAAGTGGGAGAAAATCAGGCATATGCTATATTTAGAGAGAAAGCCGGGGAGAGAAATTGATAGAAGTTAGGAAGTGAATGAAAAAGGGAGAGTATGGAGATATAAGGTATGAAGAGGTGTTTGTTCACATTTAGGGATATTGTTTATCCTGGTGTTGAACAAGAACAGAGCCCTTTTGGCTAGGAAGTTTTTTCAGAATAGTTGTGAAAGCTGGGAGGGAGGGTATCTGATGGATAAAGATAAGGAGGTTTAGGCCTTAGCAACATGGTATGAGTACAGGCAATGCCCAGCAGATTATTGTTTATATATGTGGTCAGTTGCAGTTATTTGTTTTTCAGTTTCAATTCTCTTGGCAAATCACAGCAACATCTTAGTTTCAGGGTTACTAGTTTTTTCAAAATGCTAACATGCCAGTAGTATCTCATCTCTTTCCTACTCTTTCTTCTAGTACAGCTACTTCACGCCACTCAAAATAATTGTGAAGCCTCTATTCAAAAATGTCACAGAACACAATGAAAATTTCTACATGACTAATGAACAAAAATGATTCTACAGTGAGTAGCACAAATTAAAGTCCTGTGACTCAATGTGGGTTTTGGTTCATTAGTTTCTTTTTCAGACATGGCAGGGTCTTCATGTTGGAGGAGAGTTCTAATTGATCAATCTTAAAGCTGTTTACATATTTTAAGTAGTTCTTATCAGATTAATTCACCTGCTGATACATCTTAATTTTTCAAAATTTTGTAGAGTGAATGTCCAGATTTTTGTCTCCTATTTTAGTCTGTTCCTCATAAAATACGTGGTTTTCTTGCAAAACATTGAGGATTGAAGTCACTAAATAATGACCGGGATTTGAGTTTCATACTTCATATTATTTAGAAAATGCATACCAATACAAAGCCTGTTGTTCTAGCAACATTTTTTTAAAGTTTATTAAAGCAATATTTAAAAGCTGTCACTGATTTTGGGCTTTTGTCCTCTCATTATTTTTGGCTTTTTCCAGAATTCTTGCACTAGGACTATGAGAGGTATTGTATATATAATTCTTGATATGCAAAATGTAAAAATTATTTAGCATATAATACATTCAAAATAGCAAAATAGTAGCAGAATATGTTAAGCTCCAATTTATATTGTGTGGTATCTAGAATTTACAGATTCACAAATTCTGTGCAAGGAACCAAAGCTGTGGTTTTGTCTTTTAGTAGAGTATAGTAAAGGACAGTTCTGTTGGAAACTATAAACATTTTATCAATACAATATCGCACATGGAAAAATGGGAAGTGCTTACATTTTAAAATGTGTTTGAATGAGCAGAAGATTAATCACTTGAGTAAAAAATTAAACCTGTTTTTTATCTCAGTGAGGGCTGGTAACAGGCAGTTAATGGCAAGCTAAAAGGACAGAAGGATTGTTTTTTGGTGTTAATACATTAGATGTGGGGAACTGAAAAGCATTAGTTTTTAAAATTAATTTGAATAAGAAGGAGGGCGAATGACGAAAGTACATTCCCTTATTCAGTATAATTGTAAGCTCAAGTATATGATTATAGGAAAATCTGGCTATTATTTACAATAATGTTAAGTGACTAGATAAAACATAAGCTAAAGCTAAAGCTGAAGGTCAAATGAAAGCCATTGTGTCTTCCTGGTAATTGTCAAGTATAAAGAAGTTCCCAGCTGGATGAATTCATCTCCCCAGTGTTGAACTCATCAATCCTTGCTCTTCATTAGAAACTACTGCCAGTGTAGTTTGTGTGTGTGTGTGTGTGTGTGTGTGTGTGTGTGTGTGTGTGTGTGTGTCAGAAGTGATTTTGTTTCTTTTTGTGGTAATGTGGCAATGTAAGAATGAGTTAATATACATAAAGTCCTTCACTGTAAGGAGCGCAGAAGGCTTTTCTCTGCCCCACCACAGAAGTTACTTTTTGAAAATGTGTAATTGAGTTGAAGGTTTAGCCAGTTGTTTTTCATCTATTTGAACCTTTATGAGTTTGAAACCTGGCAAGATGTAGACAAAGTGACAACTGCTCCTATACCCTTTCAATAATTAATCAACACTTTTTTAGATGAATGCATATAATTTTGCCCCATGAAGTGCCTACCATCAGTTATAAAAATAATTAATGGCATACGTACAGAACTCGTGTGAATCGTTCATAAAACCACTTAGATTGTTTTATGTTCATATAGCATCTAACATCTTGAATATGTGTAAAATGCTATAATACAACTAATGAGTATGCAGAGTAAAAATAATGTTATGCTGACAATGTATGTGCGATTTAAGAATAAAAAGTTGGTTGCTAGCAGTGACATGACATTGTGAGACACAGAACATAATTATTTTATCTATAACTTCCTTCAAACATATTTCCAACCATTTAAACAAATAACAAAATTGGTCAGGGCAAAGCAAGAAAGCAACTCAATAATTCTAATACAAAGCAGCATATGTTTAAAAATTGTGGTCACTGCTCTTATAGGTTCATAGGTTCATAGGTAGGTACTAGGCTATTGGCACTAGGGCCTATACAAGCCTCTTTGAAATATTTGTGTAGAATATAATTATCAAAAATACATTTGTGTAACAGTTGATTAGATTTATACACAGGTTACAGAGTGATAGAGATATGCTAGGCTAGCAGCCACTTGGACCTTTATAAGCTTAGCCATGCATCCCAAATGTATCTCATATGTTTTCTGAGCCTTATTGGGGAGGTACTCTACATACTATGGTATGATATTTGTGGAAAGCAAACAACTTTTATTTAAGGTTGTATGTAAAGAATTTAAGATCAGAAATGCTGTGCAGGTATTTTATGAATGTATCACTACTAGTGGGCCTGTCTGGTGGCACAGGTGTGGGGTTTCAGTTTGTACTGCTGGAAGCAAGGATTCAAGTCATGAGTCAGGCTGGTAGATGCTCTCACTTATAAAGGGAGGTCGGTGGGGATAACTTACTCCACTGAACAACCAGACTGTGGTACTGATCTGCACACACAAGGAGCAGCATACATATCTGAGGGTGCAGGAACTTGTGTAGCCTTATGACATCACTATATGGCATAGCAGTATGAGGAAAAGTGGGAGAGAAATGTCAAGATATTGGATTAAAGGAGCAGACAGCTGAGAAAATTCAAGATATCATGTACCTCAAGAAAGCAGACTAAATGTATCTGTACAACTATAACTGGTTAGCATCTTCAGTTTGGTTCTAAGGAAAACCCTCCTCCAGTTTCAACTCCTGAACTGAGAAACAGACCACTCATCTAATAGAATAACAACAAATACCAGTTAGTATTAAATATATCTCGCATCCATGCACTAGAAATCCACAGGACTGTATTTTCACTCCATGGAAAATTCAGACAGAACCCATAAAAAATGGTTCCTGCAAAAATTAAGCATTACATGAGTATGAAACAATGTTCACTTTAATAAATTCTAAATTACACTATTAAAAGTTTTTCAGACATTATATTGAATAGTCTGAAATTTAAAATACATGAGACAAACTATCAAGCATGACATTTCCTACAGTGGATTATACCCACTTTGCATGGTCAGATTAGGATTATAACACATTCACAGAAAGTATATTTACCTTCAGGTCACAGTTTTCATTTACAGCCAAGTTTCCAGGCTTCAGATCCTGTAAATTAAAAAATTGCAAGCTTGAAATTATTTCTGAGTGAGAAAAAGAATCAATAGTTTTCCAAAACCCATCATGTTGAAATTTGCAGCAATTTGAGGTTTAAAATGCAGAATCGTGACTACTGTAGTATTGTTGATCCAGGTATTTGCTTCTATTCAGTGTAACGGTTGAAAATCATATTTTGACTCTGTGGGTGTGCGGGTGCATGGGTGCATGCATGTGAGTGTGTGTGTGTGTGTGTGTGTGTGTGTGTGTGTGTGTGTGTGTGTGTGTGTGTGTGTGTGTGTGTGTGTGTGTGCGCACATATGCATGAGTATGCATGTGCGTACATAACTGTATGTTTGTAATGATAGAGGATTGCCTCTGTAAGGTGCAGTGGTTTAGACAATCTGTGTCCTGACTAGTCATCTAACTCATAATTCAGTAGTGTTGCATTTAAATGTATCCCAGTGGTGACTGACATGCTGAGTTATCATATTACCTGATCTACTCACGATAGTGATGGTCAGTCAGCAGCCAGAATGCCATGCGTAACCCCTACAGGTATCCCAAAACTAATACTGTTTTGATGGGCAGTAGACACACAAGTGAAAGACAGTTGTATAACTTGTGTTTTTTGGCCAGTCAGTGTCAAATTACATCCTCCTTTGGATGGATTGCCACTTGCCACTGATGTACAATGACCCTTGAACTGATTACAATGAAGGAAGTGGGATGCAGCTTCATGTACTGGTGTATGTGTCTGAATCTGTTGGCCAGTGGAATATTTTTTTAATAAATCTAAACCAAAGCGTGAAAAGGTCAAACAGACCAACCTTTCAGTAAAACTGCAAGAAATAACAAACCAAGCTAGTCTTCACTGTATAATACCTTAAACCTCTTGTAGTTGAGGCCCATGGGATATATGCAGTGACCTGTTAGGAATATAACAGCATTTCAGCTACCTGGTTTCTGAATGTCCATGACTTTTTGCTTTGTAAATCTTTATGGGTACATTCAGGGCAAAAAAGCCAAACCCTACTAACTGTAGCCATGCATGTTTCGGCCTTTTTCTGTTGAACTTGTCAGTATGCCCAAAATTAATTGTTTGGCTATACTTTTGAAAGTCAGGGCTTAAAATCAAGTCTGATGTCCATAAACATTAGGGTGCCCTCAAAATATAAGTCATTTCCATATATCCCATGGGCCTCAACTATCTATGTAACCTTTTTACCCTTTGGTTTGGATGATATTTTGGATGTTTTGCAGGCACAGTAATGTTTATGGACATCAGGCTTGATTTTAAGCTCTGTGTTTCAAAAGCACAGCCAAACAGTCCACTTATGCTGTACTGATGAGGTCAAAAAAGACTGAGGCATGCATGCCCAAAGCTAGTGGGGTTTAGATTTATTGGCCTGAATGTATCCATGGAGTCTTAAAAAGTAAAAAGTCATGGGAATTCAGAAGCCATGTGGCTGAAACACTGCTTTGTTCTTAAGAAGTCATTTACATATATCCTATGGGTCACCGGTCACCACTGCAGGAAGTTTATGTATTACACAGTGAAGACTTTGGCTTGACTGAGTTTTTTTTTGCAGTTTTTACCGTTTTATTTTTGTATTAAAGCTACAGTTGCCATTCAAGTTTTGATGACTTGCCCAAGATCCATTTTACTTATTTGTATTAAAGCTACATTTGCCATTCAAGTTTTGATGAATTGCCCAAGATCCTTTTTTAATGCTATTTATATATCAGGTTAAATCTGCATTCTCTACGCTAAGCAAAATTTAGTGTGCTACAATATGTATTTTCTTCTGAACAGTATGAAAAATAGGGTTTTGCAAGTTTTTTGGCAGCCTCATCTATGTGTGAGGGCTGTGTACATGAACCTCTGATTATCATTTGGTGTTCTTTTGCTACTGCTTTAGTCTGGCACTGGCTGCAGTCTCACATGGTGAAGTAGCATGCAAATGCAGCAGTCCTGGGAAGTGGCTAATGCAAATTAGCCATGTGTTCTCTCCAAGAAATGGCACTGTGACCAAAATAATGTTGTTGAGCGATTCAGAGAATAATTCTACCACACTTTTTCATGAGGAGAAAAAGTGAACCCAGTGTTTTGACAGTGTTCACCCATTCACCCCTATCAAATGGCCATGGCTCATACCATGAATATACATATGTTTTGAGGACACGCCCCTTTGTGTGTGTGTGTGTGTGTGTGTGTGTGTGTGTCTTTCGGGGCATGAAAAGCAGGTGCATGGATATATATGGATATATGTGTGTGTGTGTGTGTGTGTGTGTGTGTGTGTGTGTGTATATATAAATATATATATATATATATATATATATATATATATATATACTTGTATATATATCTATATCTATAGGAGTCTGTGTGCAGGTGTGTAAGTGATTCCATTAGTGTGAGCATGTCTGTAGGTACTTGATTGTGGCTTCATGGATGTATGTATGCATGTGTGTGTGTGCGTGTGTGTGTGTGTGTGTGTGTGTGTGTGTGTGTGTGTGTGTGTGTGTGTGTGTGTATGTGTTTGTTTGAAGGGACATGAATATGTGTGTGTGTGTGTGTGTGTGTGTGTGTGTGTGTGTGTGTGTGTGTGTGTGTGTGTGTGTGTGTGTCTATATATATATATATATATATATATATATATATATATATATATATATATATATGTTGTTGTGTCTTTTGGCTTATCCCGGTTAGGGGTCGCCACAGCGGAACTCCGGTCTGCTAATGTTTGGTAGTGGATTTTTACATGCCGAGTTACCAGCCCTGATGCACAACCTTCAACGAAGGCACGCCCATTCACGCATGCCTCCACACAGAAGACGCTCTAGCTGAGAATCAAACGCGACAACATCTTGCTGTGAGGCGACAACGCTACCGCAGCACCACTACCGCAGGTATATATATATATTATATATAAACTTGTATGTATATATATATATATATATATATATATATATATATATATATATATATATATATATATATATATATATATATATATATCTATAGGAGTCTGTGTGCAGGTGTGTAAGTGATTCCATTAGTGTGAGCATGTCTGTAGGTGCTTGATTGTGGTTTCATGGATGTATGTATGCATGTGTGTATGTATGTGTGTATGTCTTTGTCTGAAGGGACATGAATATGTGTGTGTGTGTGTGTGTGTGTGTGTGTGTGTGTGTGTATGTGTGTGTGTGTTTGTGTATATGCATATATACTGGAGCCAATGTCCAGGTGTGTGAGTAAGTGATTCCATTAGCGTGAGCTTGTCTGTAGGTGCTTGTTTGTGGCTGCATGGATGTGCACGACATGCATATATATGAGTGTGTATGCTTCTGAATGTGTATGTTGAAAGGTGCTGATGCAATGAGATCCTTGCTTTTTGAGTGCTTTTCTCAGTTTTATTTTCAGTAGCTGCTTCTTTTACTGCTTAGCTTTACAAACAACATTAAAATGTCCCATCTTGTTGCATTCCTTACACCTGCCACATGCAAGCACACTGCTCTGACTTAGTACATAAATGGTTATTTCTCATGCATTTGACAAGCTTGCATTCACTCTGTTTCTTATACACAAACTTACTTTGGGCATTATCATTTTTTTTTGCAATTATCCTTGTGTTTTGCATTACACACACACACACACACACACACACACACACATGCACACATGCACACACACACACACACACACACACACACACACACACACACACACACACACACACACACACACATAATTTGCTGTATTTATATTAACATTTTAGCTTTTCTAGCAATCTAAATTGCTTTTTTCCAGTGTTAAATTTACCTCTAACTAACTTCTTTCTCACTTCAGTAGCAGCCAACCCAATCACAATTATCTATCAAATTTGTTCATTTTCAATCTAGTTAAACACACAGTTTTACTCTATTCATAAAAGTGCCTGACAAAAATTTCAGTATACTCACCTTTAAATTGAGAACATCTGTAAAAACATGCCTTTATATGAATAGCATTTGTTTTCAGCACAAAATGTTCATTGAAAATACTTATGTAACACTCTGGCCCTCAGAAAATAAACTGTAAAGAGCTTCCACTTTATTCAGTAGCGTAGCTAAGGCAGGGCAAGATGGGCAACTGCCTTGGACACAAAGTGTTGAGGTGGCACTCTCATCTAATCCAGATCTCTCTTTCATGTAATACTGGCTTTTAAAAGCTGGTATTTCATTTGCAGTCAAACCTGAGTTCTTTAGCACCACTTGTGTGGTCTAAAGTGTAGCAACTGATTGCTACATTGTAGCAAGCAGTTTGTGACAGTTTAAAAGTAAAAAAGAGAAAATCTCTCTTTCATTTTCTTTCTTTTTTTTTTCTTTACAAAAACCTGAGCACTGTAACATTCTATGCCGGCAAGGTAGCAACTGTTTGTTACATTTCTAGCAAGCAGTTCAATACAATTTAAAATAAACTTTTTTTTTTAACTAAAACATGAGTGCAGTAGTGCACTGTGCAGGCAGGGTATAAACTGTAGTAACTGTTTGCTACATCTGTAGCAAGCAGTCTGCCGCAGTTTAAAAGAAATTTTGTTTTTTTAATACAATCTGTGGAAGCAGGCATTTGGGACCTTAATAGCTGGCAGAAGGGTATATTTGTGTGTTGTGCATCTGGCCACCTGGTTGGTGTGCCAGTTGAAGGAATAGCCTTTTTTTTGGCTCTTCAGTGGAGGAGCTGGGGGGTAGGGCATTTGTTAGGGGTACTGGCACAGGATGCTGGCTAAGCCAGCTAATGCGTCTGACTTCATTGCCCATAGGTCATAGGTTCATATATATGAGTGTGTATGCCTGTGAATGTGCATGTTGAAAGATGCTTATGCAATGAGATCCTTGCTTTCTGAGCACTTTTCTCAGTTTTATTTTCAGTAGCTGCTTCTTTTACTGCTTAGTTTTACAAACAACATTAAAATGTCCCATCTTGTTGCATTCCTTACACCTGCCACATGCATGCACACTGCTCTGACTTTGTACATAAATGGTTATTTTTCATGCATTTGACAAGCTTGCATTCACTCTGTTTCTTATGCACAAACTTACTTTGGCCATTATAATTTTTTTTTGCAATTATCCTTGTGTTTTGCATTACACACACACGCACACACACACACACACACACACACACACACACACACACACACACACACACACACACACACACACACACACACACACACACACACACACACACTCTCACACACACACACATATACACACACACAGACACACACACGCACACATAATTTGCTGTATTATATTAACATTTTAGCCTTTCTAGCAATCTAAATTGCTTTTTTGCAGTGTTAAATTTACCTCTAACTAACTTCTTTTTCACTTCAGTAGCAGCCAACCCAATCACAATTATCTATCAAATTTGTTCATTTTCTTTTTTTTTTTCAATAATAAATCTTTATTCTTTTCCAATTGTTAATACAATACTACAACATATATACATTATATACATGAATGCTTCCAACAGTTGCATAAGATCATTATACATTAAGATAAAATTCTAAAAAAAGTATTAAAAAATCTAATATCAATATAAGGCTTATCGATACTAACCTCCATATTAAGTATGTACTTCCCGGGGAAAAGTGGATTAGAACGTTAAGCTAACACAATGTTAAAGATTTGCTCCCATATTTTTGTATTATTTATATTTTTCTTATGATCTTTAATTAGTAATTTATGTGCTAAAATATGTTTTATCACTACACTTTTAAAGTTTTCCCATGAAGTCTGAGATGGATTCAGCCAATTTGTAGCTATATAAAGCTTCATTAACAAGAAAATATTTATGAGTATGATCATTTGGGATCTGTCCAAGTTATTCGGAGGAATATGAAGAATCATAAACTCCCAAGAAAGTGTGGACTGTTGATAACCCGTTTTTTGTAATTGAATTTTTAAAGAATTCCAAAGTTTGAATATACATTTACAGCTCCAGAACATGTGTAAAAGGTCAGCTATTTGATCGATACAATATGGACATTTAGGTGAATTTTCAGAGTTGAATTTATGCAGACTGAGACGAGTGTAATAAGCGTTATTAAATATCATCAGCTGAGTAAATAATAGCTTTTGAAGAGATACTGATTTTAAGGTTAAATTAATTGCTTTCAATATTTTATTATCATCAATCGGTAATAATTTATCCTTCCAGTATTTGGATAAGAGTATTTGGTTTTTATATTTCACGTCTTTTATCAAATTATATGAAGCTGTTATATATTTGGAGTCCTGCATAAGAGTTTGCCATAAGTTTAAACAAATAGTTAAATCTTCTTCTTTAATTTTGAAATTACTAAAATAACTTATGGAAAGATCCTTTAATTGTCTCATTATAATTAAACAAGAGTTAGGAAGGCTCATCTCTCTTAACATGTCGTGTATTGAGATACCAAGATAAGGATATAAATCAAGTATGGTTAGATCAACTATAAGTGGAAATTTTTTAAGATCTATCAATTGATTACCGATTTTCAAATTCGGGTTCTTGTGAAATGGTTGTAAAGTCATCATATATTGTAAGAGATTTAGTGATTTAAACAGGTTTTGTATTGATATTATATATAATCTAATATGTTCCATCAAAGCGTACACTTTAAAGGTATCTTTATTTAAAAAAGGCAATGCCTTAAAATTAATACCCAATCTAACAGCATGTTTATAATTCAGAACCAACCACTTGGGTGACCATTTAGTACTGGACATGTCAAAGTTAACCACTCTTAGAATTCTATTAGCATTTATTATTAAATAATATGCTTCAAAATTCAGTAAGTCTAAACCACCCTTATTTTTTGGAGTCATCAATTTGTCATAAGATATTCTAGTTTTTCTAGGTTCCCATACAAATCTACCTAATTCTGTATGAATTTGTTTAAAGAATTTCCTAGAAATTGAGGCTTGAGTAGCTCGAAAAATATATAATATTCTGGGGAATACATTCATTTTAATAATTGAAACCTTTGCCATTATTGGTAATTTCAGATTATTCCATCTTTTTAAATCAGACAATATATGATCCCAAATTAGCTTAACATTGTTCACATAAAAGTCTCTATTATCTGTTGAGAAAACAATACCCAAATATTTTATTTTTTCTTCGGATTTTAACTGACCTACCAATGGTAAAAGCAAAAAGGGTGTAGGCGTCTTTAAAGGAAATAAATTGTTTTTTTTTTTTTAATTTATTTTGTAATTAGATATTTCAGCAAAATCTTCCACTGTTTTTAGTATTTTCTTGGTATCTGAAACAGGCGTTGTACAGTAAATATTAAGATCATCAGCAAAAGCAGCCATGGATATTTTCGTACCATATATTATTAGGGCATTATGATATGTATTTTGTTTAATATGTAGTAATAGTGGTTCTAAATATAAATCGAATAATATAGGAGATAGCGGACATCCTTGACGGGTACCATTCTTAATTTGTATTCTTTTTGAGAAATTTTTATTAATGTATAGAGTTGTATAGGGATTATTATATAATTTTTTAATGTTAAAATAAAGTCTTGGGGTATATTGAAATATGATAAAATATCAAACAAAAATTTTAAATTAACTCTATCGAAGCTTTTGTGCATCAATTATGAGTGCGTAAACATTAAGATTTCTATGAGTGGCATAAGAAATTAGTGTATGAAGTGATAACGTATTATCAGTAGTTTGTCTGCCATTTATAAAACCAGCTTGTTCATTAGATATTATTAGGTTTATTACCTTCTTCAATCTATTAGCTAAAATAGATGTCATAATTTTCATGTCTATATTTAAAAGTGAAATAGGCCTATAGTTATCCGGGTTTTGAAGATCTGCATTCTCTTTAGGTATAAGAATTGTTCTCGAAGCATTAAAGTGTGGATCATTAATTTTATTATTAATTATATAATTAAATACATGTGGAAGTATTTCACCCAATATATCACAAAAAGTTTTGTAAAATTCAGTAGTCAAACCATCCGGTCCTGGAGCTTTATGTGGCTTCAAATTATTAATTGTATTTGTTATCTCCTCAGAGGAAATTGGTTTGATTAAACTCTCATGAGACTCATCACCAATTTTCGGAAAGATAATCTTCTGCAGAAAATCATTATTAATCTTATTTGTAAGTAATCCCTGATGCTCGCCATAGATTTGAGGGAATATTAATTCAAAGGTATTCATAATGTCTTCAGTATTGGTATATCTTTTATTATTAAACTGTATTTCAGAAATTTGAGAAGGTATTTTCGATTGATTAATGATGCGAGCTAGTGCTTTTGATGGGGTCTGAATATGATTAGCGTATTTTACCAGTATTTTCTGTTCATAAAATGACAGTTTACTATTTTGTAATAAAAAAAGATCCTTTTGACATTTTAATAACTCCGTTTCAGTTTGTTTGCTATAGTTCCCAATTAAATCCTGATCTAGTAGCTCAATTTTAGATTCCAGTTCTAGTATGTCTCTAGTTTGTATTTTCTTATAATAAGTAGCCTTTTGAAGAAAGATTCCTCTTATTTGTGCTTTCGTCGTTGCCCATTCTATATCAGATGGATGCCGGTGTTTAGAGAGATTAACTAGTAGATGATTGAAAGTCTCTTGAACTTCTTTAGTTATATCTTCTTTATTTAATAAATACGGATTTAGAGACCAATTATAACCTCTATGACGCATACTATTTCTAGTGTCTTTGTTAAAAATTAATGTGATTCTAGAATGATCCGATAAGTGTCGAGCTTGTATAGATACACAGGGATCTAAAGTAATTAGTAAGTCTGAAATTAGGAAAAAATCAATCCTAGACCACATTTTATGACAACTTGAATAAAATGTGAAGTTATTTGAATTTATTTGATTGTTTGTGTATTTAAATGGGTCATATAATTTAAAATCTGTTTTAAGTTCCTTTAATGCTATTACTGCTTGATTATTAAAGGACCTGTGTGAACTTGATTTATCCAATTTGGGATCTTGGTATGTATTCCAATCACCTCCTATTATTATATAACAATTATTATATTGATTCAGGATAAAATAAAGTGATGCTATAAAAAGTTGTTGATTGGTACATGGGGCATATATATTAAGAAGTAACACAGGTTTATCATAAAGTGTAGATGAAAGAATCACATAACACCATCTTCCCTCTTTGTCTATTTTAAAATCTAGAATTTTCTCTTGATACTGATTTTTAATAATAATAGCCACTCCTGCACTATTAGTTGTCCCTTCTGAAGCTACCACCTCTCTAATCCATTTCTTAACCTTAAGAACAGCCCATTGGTCATTGGTCAAGTGGGTTTCTTGTAATAAAATAAAATATGCCTTTGACTGGAGAAATAAATGAAGAAATAATTTCCTTTTTTTCAAGTTCTGGAGCCCTTTAGTATTCCATGAATCTATTATCCACATACTAAGATCTTTAATTCATTTAAGGATATTTTAAAATTGAGAAACAGTACTAAATTCAAATATAGTAGCACAATATATATTGTCTGGAAGCAATCTTGACATCCCATCCCTAACCAGTGCTTATCCACTATTCCCCTGGACCAGGACATACATAGGTTTATTACACTATTAGAACTTTTATGGGTAAATAACCTTACTAAATATCTATTCTTTATCTTACAAAATATAACATCAAAAGCATGCAAAAAAACCTATAAAAGCTACATCTAACTCTACAAAGCCTAACCAAAACATTCCCTAATAAACATTGATAAATATCCACAGCTCTTGAACAAACTATTTAGTTAAACCTATCAAGTAAATGGTCTTAACTACACTTATAGTTACTGTCATACCTCACTAATAGTTCTCATATATTATTACTTATACTAATTAGTTGTGTCTCATTAAGTTATCTAACAACCATATTTAAATCTAAAATAATCAAGTATGTGACACTACCCCTATTAAACAGTAGAATTATTAAATTAAAGATAATTCACCATATGTACTGTCAGTTAGAAGAGAGAAAAAGAACTACAGAGAAAGCAAATGCTTAACATTTAAGTATAATTTTAGATCTGACTTTATTTATATAGCCTAAATTATCTAGAATTGTAATGTCTGCAAATAAGGTGAATAAAAATAGAACTCTAACTTCACTTTACTGGCTAATATAGTTAAATTTATAAAATGATGACTAAGTAACACAATCCTCAAAATAGTCAGAACCACATACCAGTATATAAGCAAGATAACCTTCACATTCCTGGAGAACCCACAATGTAATGTCTCATGGTCTCTTTATCTACTAATTATCCCAACACTAAATCCCCTTATTATCTAACCATTTGCAGTATTAAAACACATCAGTAATACAAGAAAAACAAATAATAAAATATACTACAAGGTTATCAACACATCAACATTCAGCATAATATACCTAAGGAAAAAGAATAACTATGGTAAAGCTATATTACTTCTAACCAATCAGTTAATTAACACATTTTAAGCCAGTACATTATTAATTCAATTGTACTCATACCTGAATGATTTCACAGTTCCCTTTAAACCAGTAAAACATTTTACATACTTTAAGTGTCCACGAATGTTCGTATTACAGTCCAAATAGCTTTCGCTTCTTCAACAGAGACTTTCCTGCTTCCTGAGCTTGTAATCCTGTCTTCGAGCTCACGACGGGGGAACCATTAAACGGATGGACTTCCGGATGCGCCACTTCAAAAACGGACCCTCAGCAGCACCCAAAGGACTTCCTGTTGCTTCGCGAAGGGGCTCAGTTCATAAGAGTCATAAAAGTTCAGAAAATCTTCGTAGACGAGCTGGAGCTGTAAAAAGAAACTAAATAAACATTTACCAAGGGGCCTGGTGAAGAAAAGAGAGCAAACAAAGGATTTTAAAGCCTCGAGACGTAGTAAGAATGGAATCCCAGCATCCACGTTGCTGCAAACGGACTGGATGGCCAGATCAAGCTTCTGAAGCTGGAAGGGACTTGAAAATCTTCAAAAAGGTAACTTTTGCTTCTTTTTTTGTAGATATGGAGTATTTGGAGCCATCGACTGTAAAAATTAATGTGTTAGGGTATTTCATTTGAAATTTGATATTCTTTTCAATGAGGAACTTGCAGTATGGAGATAATGCTTATCTAGCTTGCCTTATTTGCAATGGTAAATCCTGGGCCATAGAAACTTTATTATTATGCCACATAATATAACCTCCATTTTTTTTAACAGTTAAAATTATTTTGTTTACGTCCTGGTAGTTGAGTATTTTGACTTATACTGGTCTAGGTATGTTTGAGGCTTGTGCTTCTCTGAGAGCTCTATGAGCTCTTTCTATAACTATCTGTTTAGCTATATCAGAGTCATTGAACAATATTTCAAGTATTTGTGTAATAGTTGAAGTTAAATCATTGTATTGGATAGATTCTGGAATTCCTCTAATAATTATATTGTTCCTTCTGGATCGTGCCTCCAAGTCCAGAATTTTATTTTGCATAGACTGAATATCTAGGTCATGAATGTCTGTTTTTTTTTTTGCAAGCAGTGTTATTCTGTCCTCATTTTCAGATATTCTGGCTTCTGATTTATCCATCCTTTCGAGAATTTGACTGCATGTGGCACCAAAAGAATGTACCTGGTTTGATAGTTCTTTCAAAGCTTCTTGGATGGGTAACAAAGCAGTTTTAATATCTTCCATATTAGCCAGTTGATCTGGTTTATTTTTCATTCCAGCTTTTGAAACTTCCTGCTGTTTTGTAATCTTCTGCCTTTTTGTTGTTAAATCTTTTTCTGGTGACTGAAGTTCTGATAATTTGGTTTTTGTTGTTGTTTCCATATTTTTGTCTTCTTTTGAAATTGTGGAGCAAAGCAGATCTTTAGTATAACTGAATGGTAAATATCCAAGATTGCTACTCAGACAGTTCCTTTGTTTAATACTCTGTTCAGAGTCAGTCAGTCAATCAGATCCAATCCTGTTAATTTGTTTAATTTCCTCAAGTTCCTTCACCTCTCAAGCGATATTTAGTTGTAGTGGTTTAATTTTAGCCAACAGTTAGTGTAGAAAAGCTTGTAGTATATCCTCAGGGTTAGATTTTATTCCAAGTATCTGAAGAGCTGTAGATATGCAGTGTCTACAGAATGGCGGCCATCTTTTCCCAAATTTGTTCATTTTCAATCTAGTTAAACACACAGTTTTACTCTATTCATAAAAGTGCCTGACAAAAATTTCAGTATACTCACCTTTAAATTGAGAACATCTGTAAAAACATGCCTTTATATGAATAGCATTTGTTTTCAGCACAAAATGTTCATTGAAAATACTTATGTAGCACTCTGGCCCTCAGAAAATAAACTGTAAAGAGCTTCCACTTTATTCAGTAGCGTAGCTAAGGCAGGGCAAGATGGACAACTGCCTTGGACACAAACTGTTGAGGTGGCACTCTCATCTAATCCAGATCTCTCTTTCATGTAATACCGGCTTTTAAAAGCTGGTATTTCATTTGCAGTCAAACCTGAGTTCTTTAGCACCGCTTGTGTGGTCTAAAGTGTAGCAACTGATTGCTACATTGTAGCAAGCAGTTTGTGACAGTGTAAAAGTAAAAAAGAGAAAATCTCTCTCTTTCATTTTCTTTCTTTTTTTTTTTCTTTACAAAAACCTGAGCACTGTAACATTCTATGCCGGCAAGGTAGCAACTGTTTGTTACATTTCTAGCAAGCAGTTCAATACAATTTAAAATAAACTTTTTTTTTTAACTAAAACATGAGTGCAGTAGTGCACTGTGCAGGCAGGGTATAAACTGTAGTAACTGTTTGCTACATCTGTAGCAAGCAGTCTGCCGCAGTTTAAAAGAAATTATTTTTTTTAATACAATCTGTGGAAGCAGGCATTTGGGACCTTAATAGCTGGCAGAAGGGTATGTTTGTGTGTTGTGCATCTGGCCACCTGGTTGGTGTGCCAGTTGAAGGAATAGCCTTTTTTTTGGCTCTTCAGTGGAGGAGCTGGGGGGTAGGGCATTTGTTAGGGGTACTGGCACAGGATGCTGGCTAAGCCAGCTAATGCGTCTGACTTCATTGCCCATAGGTCATAGGTTCATATATATGAGTGTGTATGCCTGTGAATGTGCATGTTGAAAGATGCTTATGCAATGAGATCCTTGCTTTCTGAGCACTTTTCTCAGTTTTATTTTCAGTAGGTGCTTCTTTTACTGCTTAGTTTTACAAACAACATTAAAATGTCCCATCTTGTTGCATTCCTTACACCTGCCACATGCATGCACACTGCTCTGACTTTGTACATAAATGGTTATTTTCATGCATTTGACAAGCTTGCATTCACTCTGTTTCTTATGCACAAACTTACTTTGGCCATTATAATTTTTTTTTGCAATTATCCTTGTGTTTTGCATTATCACACACACGCACACACACACACACACACACCCACCCACACCCACACACACACACACACACACACACACACACACACACACACACACACACACACATATACACACACACAGACACACACACACACACACATACACACGCACACATAATTTGCTGTATTATATTAACATTTTAGCCTTTCTAGCAATCTAAATTGCTTTTTTGCAGTGTTAAATTTACCTCTAACTAACTTCTTTTTCACTTCAGTAGCAGCCAACCCAATCACAATTATCTATCAAATTTGTTCATTTTCTTTTTTTTTTTCAATAATAAATCTTTATTCTTTTCCAATTGTTAATACAATACTACAACATATATACATTATATACATGAATGCTTCCAACAGTTGCATAAGATCATTATACATTAAGATAAAATTCTAAAAAAAGTATTAAAAAATCTAATATCAATATAAGGCTTATCGATACTAACCTCCATATTAAGTATGTACTTCCCGGGGAAAAGTGGATTAGAATGTTAAGCTAACACAATGTTAAAGATTTGCTCCCATATTTTTGTATTATTTATATTTTTCTTATGATCTTTAATTAGTAATTTATGTGCTAAAATATGTTTTATCACTACACTTTTAAAGTTTTCCCATGAAGTCTGAGATGGATTCAGCCAATTTGTAGCTATATAAAGCTTCATTAATAAGAAAATATTTATGAGTATGATCATTTGGGATCTGTCCAAGTTATTCGGAGGAATATGAAGAATCATAAACTCCCAAGAAAGTGTGGACTGTTGATAACCCGTTTTTTGTAATTGAATTTTTAAAGAATTCCAAAGTTTGAATATACATTTACAGCTCCAGAACATGTGTAAAAGGTCAGCTATTTGATCGATACAATATGGACATTTAGGTGAATTTTCAGAGTTGAATTTATGCAGACTGAGACGAGTGTAATAAGCGTTATTAAATATCATCAGCTGAGTAAATAATAGCTTTTGAAGAGATACTGATTTTAAGGTTAAATTAATTGCTTTCAATATTTTATTATCATCAATCGGTAATAATTTATCCTTCCAGTATTTGGATAAGAGTATTTGGTTTTTATATTTCACGTCTTTTATCAAATTATATGAAGCTGTTATATATTTGGAGTCCTGCATAAGAGTTTGCCATAAGTTTAAACAAATAGTTAAATCTTCTTCTTTAATTTTGAAATTACTAAAATAACTTATGGAAAGATCCTTTAATTGTCTCATTATAATTAAACAAGAGTTAGGAAGGCTCATCTCTCTTAACATGTCGTGTATTGAGATACCAAGATAAGGATATAAATCAAGTATGGTTAGATCAACTATAAGTGGAAATTTTTTAAGATCTATCAATTGATTACCGATTTTCAAATTCGGGTTCTTGTGAAATGGTTGTAAAGTCATCATATATTGTAAGAGATTTAGTGATTTAAACAGGTTTTGTATTGATATTATATATAATCTAATATGTTCCATCAAAGCGTACACTTTAAAGGTATCTTTATTTAAAAAAGGCAATGCCTTAAAATTAATACCCAATCTAACAGCATGTTTATAATTCAGAACCAACCACTTGGGTGACCATTTAGTACTGGACATGTCAAAGTTAACCACTCTTAGAATTCTATTAGCATTTATTATTAAATAATATGCTTCAAAATTCAGTAAGTCTAAACCACCCTTATTTTTTGGAGTCATCAATTTGTCATAAGATATTCTAGTTTTTCTAGGTTCCCATACAAATCTACCTAATTCTGTATGAATTTGTTTAAAGAATTTCCTAGAAATTGAGGCTTGAGTAGCTCGAAAAATATATAATATTCTGGGGAATACATTCATTTTAATAATTGAAACCTTTGCCATTATTGGTAATTTCAGATTATTCCATCTTTTTAAATTAGACAATATATGATCCCAAATTAGCTTAACATTGTTCACATAAAAGTCTCTATTATCTGTTGAGAAAACAATACCCAAATATTTTATTTTTTCTTCGGATTTTAACTGACCTACCAATGGTAAAAGCAAAAAGGGTGTAGGCATCTTTAAAGGAAATAAATTTTTTTTTTTTTTTTAATTTATTTTGTAATTAGATATTTCAGCAAAATCTTCCACTGTTTTTAGTATTTTCTTGGTATCTGAAACAGGCGTCGTACAGTAAATATTAAGATCATCAGCAAAAGCAGCCATGGATATTTTCGTACCATATATTATTGGGGCATTATGATATGTATTTTGTTTAATATGTAGAAATAGTGGTTCTAAATATAAATTGAATAATATAGGAGATAGCGGACATCCTTGACGGGTACCATTCTTAATTTGTATTCTTTTTGAGAAATTTTTATTAATGTATAGAGTTGTATAGGGATTATTATATAATTTTTTAATGTTAAAATAAAGTCTTGGGGTATATTGAAATATGATAAAATATCAAACAAAAATTTTAAATTAACTCTATCGAAAGCTTTTTGTGCATCAATTATGAGTGCGTAAACATTAAGATTTCTATGAGTGGCATAAGAAATTAGTGTATGAAGTGATAACGTATTATCAGTAGTTTGTCTGCCATTTATAAAACCAGCTTGTTCATTAGATATTATTAGGTTTATTACCTTCTTCAATCTATTAGCTAAAATAGATGTCATAATTTTCATGTCTATATTTAAAAGTGAAATAGGCCTATAGTTATCCGGGTTTTGAAGATCTGCATTCTCTTTAGGTATAAGAATTGTTCTCGAAGCATTAAAGTGTGGATCATTAATTTTATTATTAATTATATAATTAAATACATGTGGAAGTATTTCACCCAATATATCACAAAAAGTTTTGTAAAATTCAGTAGTCAAACCATCCGGTCCTGGAGCTTTATGTGGCTTCAAATTATTAATTGTATTTGTTATCTCCTCAGAGGAAATTGGTTTGATTAAACTCTCATGAGACTCATCACCAATTTTCGGAAAGATAATCTTCTGCAGAAAATCATTATTAATCTTATTTGTAAGTAATCCCTGATGCTCGCCATAGATTTGAGGGAATATTAATTCAAAGGTATTCATAATGTCTTCAGTATTGGTATATCTTTTATTATTAAACTGTATTTCAGAAATTTGAGAAGGTATTTTCGATTGATTAATGATGCGAGCTAGTGCTTTTGATGGGGTCTGAATATGATTAGCGTATTTTACCAGTATTTTCTGTTCATAAAATGACAGTTTACTATTTTGTAATAAAAAAAGATCCTTTTGACATTTTAATAACTCCGTTTCAGTTTGTTTGTTATAGTTCCCAATTAAATCCTGATCTAGTAGCTCAATTTTAGATTCCAGTTCTTGTATGTCTCTAGTTTGTATTTTCTTATAATAAGTAGCCTTTTGAAGAAAGATTCCTCTTATTTGTGCTTTCGTTGCCCATTCTATATCAGATGGATGCCGGTGTTTAGAGAGATTAACTAGTAGATGATTGAAAGTCTCTTGAACTTCTTTAGTTATATCTTCTTTATTTAATAAATACGGATTTAGAGACCAATTATAACCTCTATGACGCATACTATTTCTAGTGTCTTTGTTAAAAATTAATGTGATTCTAGAATGATCCGATAAGTGTCGAGCTTGTATAGATACACAGGGATCTAAAGTAATTAGTAAGTCTGAAATTAGGAAAAAATCAATCCTAGACCACATTTTATGACAACTTGAATAAAATGTGAAGTTATTTGAATTTATTTGATTGTTTGTGTATTTAAATGGGTCATATAATTTAAAATCTGTTTTAAGTTCCTTTAATGCTATTACTGCTTGATTATTAAAGGACCTGTGTGAACTTGATTTATCCAATTTGGGATCTTGGTATGTATTCCAATCACCTCCTATTATTA
This sequence comes from Protopterus annectens, assembly GCF_019279795.1. NCBI lineage: Eukaryota > Metazoa > Chordata > Ceratodontiformes > Protopteridae > Protopterus > Protopterus annectens. The sequence goes on from NC_056739.1 coordinate 1,474,379,423, forward strand.
TATAACAATTATTATATTGATTCAGGATAAAATAAAGTGATGCTATAAAAAGTTGTTGATTGATACATGGGGCATATATCTTAAGAAGTAACACAGGTTTATCATAAAGTGTAGATGAAAGAATCACATAACACCATCTTCCCTCTTTGTCTATTTTAAAATCTAGAATTTTCTCTTGATACTGATTTTTAATAATAATTGCCACTCCTGCACTATTAGTTGTCCCTTCTGAAGCTACCACCTCTCTAATCCATTTCTTAACCTTAAGAACAGCCCATTGGTCATTGGTCAAGTGGGTTTCTTGTAATAAAATAAAATATGCCTTTGACTGGAGAAATAAATGAAGAAATAATTTCCTTTTTTTCAAGTTCTGGAGCCCTTTAGTATTCCATGAATCTATTATCCACATACTAAGATCTTTAATTCGTTTAAGGATATTTTAAAATTGAGAAACAGTACTAAATTCAAATATAGTAGCACAATATATATTGTCTGGAAGCAATCTTGACATCCCAGCCCTAACCAGTGCTTATCCACTATTCCCCTGGACCAGGACATACATAGGTTTTTTACACTATTAGAACTTTTATGGGTAAATAACCTTACTAAATATCTATTCTCTATCTTACAAAATATAACATCAAAAGCATGCAAAAAAACCTATAAACGTTACATCTAACTCTACAAAGCCTAACCAAAACATTCCCTAATAAACATTGATAAATATCCACAGCTCTTGAACAAACTATTTAGTTAAACCTATCAAGTAAATGGTCTTAACTACACTTATAGTTACTGTCATACCTCACTAATAGTTCTCATATATTATTACTTATACTAATTAGTTGTGTCTCATTAAGTTATCTAACAACCATATTTAAATCTAAAATAATCAAGTATGTGACACTACCCCTATTAAACAGTAGAATTATTAAATTAAAGATAATTCACCATATGTACTGTCAGTTAAAAGAGAGAAAAAGAACTACAGAGAAAGCAAATGCTTAACATTTAAGTATAATTTTAGATCTGACTTTATTTATATAGCCTAAATTATCTAGAATTGTAATGTCTGCAAATAAGGTGAATAAAAATAGAACTCTAACTTCACTTTACTGGCTAATATAGTTAAATTTATAAAATGATGACTAAGTAACACAATCCTCAAAATAGTCAGAACCACATACCAGTATATAAGCAAGATAACCTTCACATTCCTGGAGAACCCACAATGTAATGTCTCATGGTCTCTTTATCTACTAACTATCCCAACACTAAATCCCCTTATTATCTAACCATTTGCAGTATTAAAACACATCAGTAATACAAGAAAAACAAATAATAAAATATACTACAAGGTTATCAACACATCAACATTCAGCATAATATACCTAAGGAAAAAGAATAACTATGGTAAAGCTATATTACTTCTAACCAATCAGTTAATTAACACATTTTAAGCCAGTACATTATTAATTCAATTGTACTCATACCTGAATGATTTCACAGTTCCCTTTAAACCAGTAAAACATTTTACATACTTTAAGTGTCCACGAATGCTCGTATTACAGTCCAAATAGCTTTCGCTTCTTCAACAGAGACTTTCCTGCTTCCTGAGCTTGTAATCCTGTCTTCGAGCTCACGACGGGGGAACCATTAAACGGATGGACTTCCGGATGCGCCACTTCAAAAACGGACCCTCAGCAGCACCCAAAGGACTTCCTGTTGCTTCGCGAAGGGGCTCAGTTCATAAGAGCCATAAAAGTTCAGAAAATCTTCGTAGACGAGCTGGAGCTGTAAAAAGAAACTAAATAAACATTTACCAAGGGGCCTGGTGAAGAAAAGAGAGCAAACAAAGGATTTTAAAGCCTCGAGACGTAGCAAGAATGGAATCCCAGCATCCACGTTGCTGCAAACGGACTGGATGGCCAGATCAAGCTTCTGAAGCTGGAAGGGACTTGAAAATCTTCAAAAAGGTAACTTTTGCTTCTTTTTTTGTAGATATGGGGTATTTGGAGCCATTGACTGTAAAAATTAATGTGTTAGGGTATTTCATTTGAAATTTGATATTCTTTTCAATGAGGAACTTGCAGTATGGAGATAATGCTTGTCTAGCTTGCCTTATTTGCAATGGTAAATCCTGGGCCATAGAAACTTTATTATTATGCCACATAATATAACCTCCATTTTTTTTAACAGTTAAAATTATTTTGTTTATTTTGACTTATACTGGTCTAGGTATGTTTGAGGCTTGTGCTTCTCTGAGAGCTCTATGAGCTCTTTTTATAACTATCTGTTTAGCTATATCAGAGTCATTGAACAATATTTCAAGCATTTGTGTAATAGTTGAAGTTAAATCATTGTATTGGATAGATTCTGGAATTCCTCTAATAATTATATTGTTCCTTCTGGATCGTGCCTCCAAGTCCAGAATTTTATTTTGCATAGACTGAATATCTAGGTCATGAATGTCTGTTTTTTTTTTGCAAGCAGTGTTATTC
>NC_056739.1:1474386923-1474471923 GCF_019279795.1 Protopterus annectens
ATTTATTATTAAATAATATGCTTCAAAATTCAGTAAGTCTAAACCACCCTTATTTTTCGGAGTCATCAATTTGTCATAAGATATTCTAGTTTTTCTAGGTTCCCATACAAATCTACCTAATTCTGTATGAATTTGCTTAAAGAATTTCCTAGAAATTGAGGCTTGAGTAGCTCGAAAAATATATAATATTCTGGGGAATACATTCATTTTAATAATTGAAACCTTTGCCATTATTGGTAATTTCAGATTATTCCATCTTTTTAAATCAGACAATATATGATCCCAAATTAGCTTAACATTGTTCACATAAAAGTCTCTATTATCTGTTGAGAAAACAATACCCAAATATTTTATTTTTTCTTCGGATTTTAACTGACCTACCAATGGTAAAAGCAAAAAGGGTGTAGGCGTCTTTAAAGGAAATAAATTGTTTTTTTTTTTAATTTATTTTGTAATTAGATATTTCTGCAAAATCTTCCACTGTTTTTAGTATTTTCTTGGTATCTGAAACAGGCGTCGTACAGTAAATATTAAGATCATCAGCAAAAGCAGCCATGGATATTTTCGTACCATATATTATTGGGGCATTATGATATGTATTTTGCTTAATATGTAGAAATAGTGGTTCTAAATATAAATTGAATAATATAGGAGATAGCGGACATCCTTGACAGGTACCATTCTTAATTTGTATTCTTTTTGAGAAATTTTTATTAATGTATAGAGTTGTATAGGGATTATTATATAATTTTTTAATGTTAAAATAAAGTCTTGGGGTATATTGAAATATGATAAAATATCAAACAAAAATTTTAAATTAACTCTATCGAAAGCTTTTTGTGCATCAATTATGAGTGCGTAAACATTAAGATTTCTATGAGTGGCATACGAAATTAGTGTGTGAAGTGATAACGTATTATCAGTAGTTTGTCTGCCATTTATAAAACCAGCTTGTTCATTAGATATTATTAGGTTTATTACCTTCTTCAATCTATTAGCTAAAATAGATGTCATAATTTTCATGTCTATATTTAAAAGTGAAATAGACCTATAGTTATCCAGGTTTTGAAGATCTGCATTCTCTTTAGGTATAAGAATTGTTCTCGAAGCATTAAAGTGTGGATCATTAATTTTATTATTAATTATATAATTAAATACATGTGGAAGTATTTTACCCAATATATCACAAAAAGTTTTGTAAAATTCAGTAGTCAAACCATCCGGTCCTGGAGCTTTATGTGGCTTCAAATTATTAATTGTATTTGTTATCTCCTCAGAGGAAATTGGTTTGATTAAACTCTCATGAGACTCATCACCAATTTTCGGAAAGATAATCTTCTGCAGAAAATCGTTATTAATCTTATTTGTAAGTAATCCCTGATGCTCGCCATAGATTTGAGAGAATATTAATTCAAAGGTATTCATAATGTCTTCAGTATTGGTATATCTTTTATTATTAAACTGTATTTCAGAAATTTGAGAAGGTATTTTCGATTGATTAATGATGCGAGCTAGTGCTTTTGATGGGGTCTGAATATGATTAGCGTATTTTACCAGTATTTTCTGTTCATAAAATGACAGTTTACTATTTTGTAATAAAAAAAGATCCTTTTGACATTTTAATAACTCCGTTTCAGTTTGTTTGTTATAGTTCCCAATTAAATCCTGATCTAGTAGCTCAATTTTAGATTCCAGTTCTTGTATGTCTCTAGTTTGTATTTTCTTATAATAAGTAGCCTTTTGAAGAAAGATTCCTCTTATTTGTGCTTTCGTCGTTGCCCATTCTATATCAGATGGATGCCGGTGTTTAGAGAGATTAACTAGTAGATGATTGAAAGTCTCTTGAACTTCTTTAGTTATATCTTCTTTATTTAATAAATCTGATTTAGAGACCAATTATAACCTCTATGACGATACTATTTCTAGTGTCTTTGTTAAAAATTAATGTGATTCTAGAATGATCCGATAAGTGTCGAGCTTGTATAGATACACAGGGATCTAAAGTAATTAGTAAGTCTGAAATTAGGAAAAAATCAATCCTAGACCACATTTTATGACAACTTGAATAAAATGTGAAGTTATTTGAATTTATTTGATTGTTTGTGTATTTAAATGGGTCATATAATTTAAAATCTGTTTTAAGTTCCTTTAATGCTATTACTGCTTGATTATTAAAGGACCTGTGTGAACTTGATTTATCCAATTTGGGATCTTGGTATGTATTCCAATCACCTCCTATTATTATATAACAATTATTATATTGATTCAGGATAAAATAAAGTGATGCTATAAAAAGTTGTTGATTGGTACAAGGGGCATATATATTAAGAAGTAACACAGGTTTATCATAAAGTGTAGATGAAAGAATTGCATAACACCATCTTCCCTCTTTGTCTATTTTAAAATCTAGAATTTTCTCTTGATACTGATTTTTAATAATAATAGCCACTCCTGCACTATTAGTAGTCCCTTCTGAAGCTACCACTTCTCTAATCCATTTCTTAACCTTAAGAACAGCCCATTGGTCATTGGTCAAGTGGGTTTCTTGTAATAAAATAAAATATGCCTTTGACTGGAGAAATAAATGAAGAAATAATTTCCTTTTTTTCAAGTTCTGGAGCCCTTTAGTATTCCATGAATCTATTATCCACATACTAAGATCTTTAATTCGTTTAAGGATATTTTAAAATTGAGAAACAGTACTAAATTCAAATATAGTAGCACAATATATATTGTCTGGAAGCAATCTTGACATCCCATCCCTAACCAGTGCTTATCCACTATTCCCCTGGACCAGGACATACATAGGTTTTTTACACTATTAGAACTTTTATGGGTAAATAACCTTACTAAATATCTATTCTTTATCTTACAAAATATAACATCAAAAGCATGCAAAAAACCTATAAAAGCTACATCTAACTCTACAAAGCCTAACCAAAACATTCCCTAATAAACATTGATAAATATCCACAGCTCTTGAACAAACTATTTAGTTAAACCTATCAAGTAAATGGTCTTAACTACACTTATAGTTACTGTCATACCTCACTAATAGTTCTCATATATTATTACTTATACTAATTAGTTGTGTCTCATTAAGTTATCTAACAACCATATTTAAATCTAAAATAATCAAGTATGTGACACTACCCCTATTAAACAGTAGAATTATTAAATTAAAGATAATTTACCATATGTACTGTCAGTTAGAAGAGAGAAAAAGAACTACAGAGAAAGCAAATGCTTAACATTTAAGTATAATTTTAGATCTGACTTTATTTATATAGCCTAAATTATCTAGAATTGTAATGTCTGCAAATAAGGTAAATAAAAATAGAACTCTAACTTCACTTTACTGGCTAATATAGTTAAATTTATAAAATGATGACTAAGTAACACAATCCTCAAAATAGTCAGAACCACATACCAGTATATAAGCAAGATAACCTTCACATTCCTGGAGAAAACACAATGTAATGTCTCATGGTCTCTTTATCTATTAATTATCCCAACACTAAATCCCCTTATTATCTAACCATTTGCAGTATTAAAACACATCAGTAATACAAGAAAAACAAATAATAAAATATACTACAAGGTTATCAACACATCAACATTCAGCATAATATACCTAAGGAAAAAGAATAACTATGGTAAAGCTATATTACTTCTAACCAATCAGTTAATTAACACATTTTAAGCCAGTACATTATTAATTCAATTGTACTCATACCTGAATGATTTCACAGTTCCCTTTAAACCAGTAAAACATTTTACATACTTTAAGTGTCCACGAATGCTCGTATTACAGTCCAAATAGCTTTTGCTTCTTCAACAGAGACTTTCCTGCTTCCTGAGCTTGTAATCCTGTCTTCGAGCTCACGACGGGGGAACCATTAAACGGATGGACTTCCGGATGCGCCACTTCAAAAACGGACCCTCAGCAGCACCCAAAGGACTTCCTGTTGCTTCGCAAAGGGGCTCAGTTCATAAGAGCCATAAAAGTTCAGAAAATCTTCGTAGACGAGCTGGAGCTGTAAAAAGAAACTAAATAAACATTTACCAAGGGGCCTGGTGAAGAAAAGAGAGCAAACAAAGGATTTTAAAGCCTCGAGACGTAGTAAGAATGGAATCCCAGCATCCACGTTGCTGCAAATGGACTGGATGGCCAGATCAAGCTTCTGAAGCTGGAAGGGACTTGAAAATCTTCAAAAAGGTAACTTTTGCTTCTTTTTTTGTAGATATGGAGTATTTGGAGCCATCGACTGTAAAAATTAATGTGTTAGGGTATTTCATTTGAAATTTGATATTCTTTTTAATGAGGAACTTGCAGTATGGAGATAATGCTTGTCTAGCTTGCCTTATTTGCAATGGTAAATCCTGGGCCATAGAAACTTTATTATTATGCCACATAATATAACCTCCATTTTTTTTAACAGTTAAAATTATTTTGTTTACGTCCTGGTAGTTGAGTATTTTGACGTATACTGGTCTAGGTATGTTTGAGGCTTGTGCTTCTCTGAGAGCTCTATGAGCTCTTTCTATAACTATCTGTTTAGCTATATCAGAGTCATTGAACAATATTTCAAGTATTTGTGTAATAGTTGAAGTTAAATCATTGTATTGGATAGATTCTGGAATTCCTCTAATAATTATATTGTTCCTTCTGGATCGTGCCTCCAAGTCCAGAATTTTATTTTGCATAGACTGAATATCTAGGTCATGAATATCTGTTTTTTTTTTTGCAAGCAGTGTTATTCTGTCCTCATTTTCAGATATTCTGGTTTCTGATTTATCCATCCTTTCGAGAATTTGACTGCATGTGGCACCAAAAGAATGTACCTGGTTTGATAGCTCTTTCAAAGCTTCTTGGATGGGTAACAAAGCAGTTTTAATATCTTCCATATTAGCCAGTTGATCCGGTTTATTTTTCATTCCAGCTTTTGAAAGTTCCTGCTGTTTTGTAATCTTCTGCCTTTTTGTTGTTAAATCTTTTTCTGGTGACTGAAGTTCTGATAATTTGGTTTTTGTTGTTGTTGTTTCCATATTTTTGTCTTCTTTTGACATTGTGGAGCAAAGCAGATCTTTAGTATAACTGAATGGTTAATATCCAAGATTGCTACTCAGACAGTTCCTTTGTTTAATACTCTGTTCAGAGTCAGTCAGTCAATCAGATCCAATCCTGTTAATTTGTTTAATTTCCTCAAGTTCCTTCACCTCTCAAGCGATATTTAGTTGTAGTGGTTTAATTTTAGCCAACAGTTAGTGTAGAAAAGCTTGTAGTATATCCTCAGGGTTAGATTTTATTCCGAGTATCTGAAGAGCTGTAGATATGCAGTGTCTACAGAATGGCGGCCATCTTTTCCCAAATTTGTTCATTTTCAATCTAGTTAAACATACAGTTTTACTCTATTCATAAAAGTGTCTGACAAAAATTTCAGTATACTCACCTTTAAATTGAGAACATCTGTAAAAACATGCCTTTATATGAATAGCATTTGTTTTCAGCACAAAATGTTCATTGAAAATATTTATGTAACACTCTGGCCCTCAGAAAATAAACTGTAAAGAGCTTCCACTTTATTCAGTAGCGTAGCTAAGGCAGGGCAAGATGGGCAACTGCCTTGGACACAAAGTGTTGAGGTGGCACTCTCATCTAATCCAGATCTCTCTTTCATGTAATACCGGCTTTTAAAAGCTGGTATTTCATTTGCAGTCAAACCTGAGTTCTTTAGCACCGCTTGTGTGGTCTAAAGTGTAGCAACTGATTGCTACATTGTAGCAAGCAGTTTGTGACAGTTTAAAAGTAAAAAAGAGAAAATCTCTCTCTCTTTCATTTTCTTTCTTTTTTTTTTCTTTACAAAAACCTGAGCACTGTAACATTCTATGCTGGCAAGGTAGCAACTGTTTGTTACATTTCTAGCAAGCAGTTCAATACAATTTAAAATAAACTTTTTTTTTTAACTAAAACATGAGTGCAGTAGTGCACTGTGCAGGCAGGGTATAAACTATAGTAACTGTTTGCTACATCTGTAGCAAGCAGTCTGCTACAGTTTAAAAGAAATTATATTTTTTTAATACAATGTGTGGAAGCAGGCATTTGGGACCTGAATAGCTGGCAGAAGGGTATGTTTGTGTGTTGTGCATCTGGCCACCTGGTTGGTGTGCCAGTTGAAGGAATAGCCTTTTTTTGGCTCTTCAGTGGAGGAGCTGGAGGGGTAGGGCATTTGTTAGGGGTACTGGCACAGGATGCTGGCTAAGCCAGCTAATGCGTTTGACTTCATTGCCCATAGGTCATAGGTTCATAGGTGTGTACTTGGTTAATGACCAGCATGGCCTTTTTAAACCTAGCCATTTATCCCAAATCTCTGACAAGTTCTGGTACCCCTGATAAGTGCAAGCAGGGGATTGGTAGATGAATCATTTACAAGCAAGGACCTGGGAAATTAACAATTTAGGGGCTGCCTGTGTCCATTAGAGACGCCGGTGTCAAACCAGGGATGCATTTCCTGTTCCCCATCCAGTTATCCAAGTTACAATTGAATTGGTTTAGGGAGGAACTCTGTTTCACATGAATGGAGATCATGTTCCAGAGAAGGGGTAGTTTCTGGGATACATACCTGTGTCTCCAGCTGTCCTATTTATATCACAGGGGAGGTTTAAGCCTTTAGAATGGGTAATTATGCTGGTATTTGTTTTGCAGATATGTAGGAGATCCATCAGGGTGAGGTCTGACAATGCCTTGTGTGTCAGGTCTAGATCTCCTCTCAGCAGCCTGTAGGAGACAGAATACACAGATAGGGCTTTGAGGCAGTCCTCATAGGGCATGTTTCTCATTTTGCATTCTTTTAGTGAGGAACATCTGTGGATATTCCAACTGTTAGACATGCCTGGTTAGGTATATATCAAAGGGGGCTTTGTACTCAATGTTAAGTCTGATGACTGCTTAATATAATGGAACAATGACCTTCTTGGACCTAGATGCCATACCTTTGTTTATAAGTTGCACAACCTAGAATGATATTCTAACTACTCTGAACACATGATGGTCAAACATTACATTACTGTCTATGTGTGTCCCCAAGTATCTGACTAATGGGTCAGATCTTAGGGATATGGTGTCAATATGATAGTTACCAGGGGAGGATGATTTCCTGAAGGATACCATTATGCATTTCTTGGCATTTAGTTTTAGTCCATGGCTCTAACACAAGTTCTTTCCCTGTGTCAGCTCTTCTTGGAGAACATCAGGATCAGTGGGGAATGCTATGACTGCTCCTAATTTGCAACTGTCTGAAAATTTGGTCAGGTAGAGGCCCTTGACATTGGGCTTGATTTCAGAGAAGTAAATGCCAAAAAGGAGTAGTCGCAGGAGCAATCCCTGGGGGACTCTGATTCTGACTGGCATCTTTGTGTTGATGGACTCCCCAAGTCTACCTTCCTGGATCCTGCCCATAAGCCAGCTGGCTATCCACTGGGTGATATAAGGGTTTATATCTAACCTCTTGAGTCTGTCAATAATGTCTGAGTGAAGTATTGTGTTAAATGCTTTGGCCAGGTCAAGGTAGGCAGTGTGAACTGTTTCACCTTCATAGATTCATAGATTATTACTAAGCTAATGACCCAGGAGACCTTTCTAATCCCAGCCAAGTTTTCCCAAAAGAATAATGACATTCTGTATCCACATCAGACACTGAGGGCCCGGCATTTATAAGCTATCTCTGTCCATAGGGGACATGGGTTCCAGGCCTGGTGTAAATTTTCTATTCCCCATCCAGTGGTCTAGGTTGTACTTAAACTGGGTAATAGACAAACTCAGATTCACATGGTTTGGAAGCCTGTTCCATAGAAGGGACAGTCTCTGGGATACTTAGCTGGCTCTCCAGTGTGTTCTATTTAAGTCACAGACAAAATTCAGGACCTTTGACCTTGTATTTCTATTACTGTTTGATTTACGAATATGCAGGAGCTTCATAAGTGTGGGATTTGCAGATGCCTTGTAGGTCAGGCACAGATCACCCCTCAGCAACCTACAGGAGACTGAGTAGAGGGAAAGGGCTTTAAGGCACTCTAAGTAAGCTAGATTTGTTATGCCTTATATTTTTTTTGTAAGGAACCTGGAGGTCACTCTAGTTGCTGCATATGCATGGTCAGGTACATACCAAAGGAACATTGTATTCTATGACTGGTCTAATTTGGGCAGAGTACAGTGGTTTAATGGCCTCTTTAACCCATATTTATAAACTTCGCACCATAGAAGGATTTCCTCACTACTGTGGCCAGGTGATGGTCAAAGGTAAGGCTACTGTCTACGTGAATAACCAGATCCCTGACCATTGGTTTGACTCTTGGGGCACATTATCAACATGGTAATTAGCCAGGATGGTTGACTTCCTAAAGTGTACAATTATGCATTTCTTAGCATTGCATTTAAGACCATGGCTTTTGCACCATTTGTTAGTCAGAGATAGGCTTTCTTGATGAATACAAGTATCTGCAGGGAAGTCATTGATAACCCCCAGCTTGTAATCATCTACAGACCTAGTCAGCCATAAACATTCAGCATTTGCTTCCACTTCAAAGAAATAGATGTCAAAAAGGAGCAGGCCCAGTACTGAGCCCAAGGGGACTCCGCTAGTGACTGGACTCTTGGTAGAGGTGGCCTCACCTATTTTGACCAGCTGAGTCCAATCATTGAGCCAGTTGACTATCCAGTGGGTGATTAAAGGATTTATACATAATTTAGCGAGCTTATCTGTAATGCAAATTACATGCTCAATGGTCATACATTGTTTTAGTGATCTTCTCAGAGAAGTCCACCAGCTTGAGTAGGCATAACCTGCCCTTGACAAAGCCTAATTATGTTGCGCCCAGTGTCTGGTGGTTTCCTGTGTCATTATTGATCATTTACATGATAATTCAGTCCATGGTTTTGCATATGAGGCTCGTGAGACTTATGGCTGTGTAGTTTCCAGGGTCTGTAGATGGCCCACATTTGTGCACAGGTATGACTGTTGCTGTTCTTCATTCATTAGGCACAAAGCCTGTTTGGAAGCTGCAGTTAAACAGCTATTTCAGAGGGCCTGACAAGTCATGTTTCATGCTATTCAGAAGGTATCCTGGGATATCTGAAGTGACCTCCAGCTATAACATTAGCAGTGCATGCTAATAAAACTGACTGATGTAGCCTTGTGTCCTCACCCCACAGCTAGTGCAGTAATCCTAACTGTCCAATAGACAATATACATTTAACTCAGATCTCTGTGTTTAAATTAATCATCAAGCAGCCCTCTCAGTGCTTTCTGCCTTAGTTTGTATCACTTGAGCCCCACCTGTTTATTTGCATCTCTATACATTCCCCTTCATTGTTAATGTATCTCCCTACTCTAATATGTGCACAAACTGGCTATTAATAAGCAAGTCAATGTGAAGACACACTCCCAACCTTAATAAACTTTGCTCTCTCGTCTCTCCTTCACTTTACAGGTAGAGTTTGAATTATTACTCACGCCCTCTGAGGCCTTCACTGATAGATTTCCACTGATTGCTTCTCTGGTTTCGCTGGTTTCTTTGAGTTCCACCTGGTTTACACCCCTTGTACTATTCCCCTCTCCCAATACATAGTCTATATTAGAATCCTGCTGAGCATGGAGCCATCTTTAAACTACTAGTCTCCCATCAGGACACAAGTGCTCAAAAGCAATTGAATTCTGCTTGCTGGTAAGCCATTACACCTCAGAAATTTGCTTAAAGTGTTCAGATTTGTAAAGTAACACTTACTTTAAGTGGTCAGATTTGTAAAGTAACACTTACTTTTTGCTGCCCATTACTCTTGTCTTGGTGGGCTCTGCCCCACTCTCCTGCCCCCAATTCCCTCCCATCCCCACCACCTCTACATTTATAGTAATCACAACCACACCCACAGCTCAACCTCACATCACCTCCACCAATCACAGCTCCTCAAGTCAGATCACATTACACCACACCCACTTGCTCCACCACAAAATACTCCCAACCACTCTCATTCCTGCTAGGTATTATTACATCACCCCACACTACTTACCCATCCACATATAGTGCAACCCTATAATTCCTCTCCACACCTCCACCTAGAACCAATGTAAACGTTATAACCATGTCTGTCACACAACTAAGTCTAGTCTGTCTTCTCATAATTCTTTATAACTCCACAAGTTATCACTCTAGCAATATCCCTAAACTTAGTAGCTCAACACTATATTATGCACTCTCATATACAGACACCACACATTATAATAATATCTGCCCACAATTGTTCAAGAAATACATAACAGACCAATTCAGAACTAAACACATATGCTCTCATTCCTACTCCAAAAAAACACAATACTTTCTCACACTCATCACCAAACTCCAACATCTGTATCACCATTTTAACACCAGGCTCACTATAAGTGGGGACATCCACCCCAACCCGGGCCCAAATCCATCCTGTCCAACACAAACTGCTCCAACACAAATGTCAGAACATAACACCCCACTATCTTCATCCCTGGCAAATCAACAACAGCAGCAAAACCAAACACTTTTTAATGCTAAATATTAATATTAGAAGTATCAAAAATAAAATACCTGAACTCCAGGCCACAATAGCACACTACTCCCCAGACATAGTTGCTTTAACAGAAACCTGGCTAAATAAAAACACAGCTAACTCAGAAGTTCTCCCTACCGGCTACAATATCATTAGACAAGACAGACCATTTTGTAAAGGGGGTGGAACTGCCTTACTGTATAAGTCCCACTTAACTGTACGTCAATTACCAAACTCCTACACCTCCCCCAATAATTGGGCCATACTTATCTCACAACTTCAACTTCACCCTAAAAAGGTCATCACCACAATTGTGATCTATATTCCACCTGGTAATACACCTGCTAGCCTTGAAGACTACTTATCCTGGTGTTCTTCCACATACTCACAAGAAACCTTTATTCTGGGGGATTTCAACCTAGATTGGTTCACCTGTATATCAGAACCACCAAGTAATCTAATAAATCTCCATGGCTACCAGCAGCTAGTCCAAATTCCAACTAGATGTGATAAAAAATCTAAAAGGGAATCTATCCTTGACTGGGTTCTAACTAACAACCCCACATTGTACCCCCACACAGGCAGTCTCCCAGACACCTTAAGTGACCACAACATAATATACCTTATATGAAGTAGAACAAGCATATGCAAACCCACTAACTATAAATCCACTAGAAACACAAAAAAATTCTCTCCTGAGATCCTCAATACTTTACTCTGTAACTGTGACTGGACCCCCCCTAAAAACCTTTCCACTTGACCAGGCTGTAGTATATTTCAACAAAACATTTCTACAACACCTAGACACTGTCGCTCCATTGCACAAAATCAAGGTTAGAACCTCTACAAACCCCTGGCTCAGTAAAGAAACCAAACAAATCCTCAAGTTCAGAGACACTGCCTGATGTTACTATCAAAAAAACAAAGATACACAAAGCCTAACTAAGTACCAAGAACTGCGCAACCATGCAGAAAAAAGCATTAGGCTGGACAAAAAATCCTACTACATGACATTACAAACTAAATACCAACACAACCCGCCAAAATTTTGGAAAACCCACCCAAAAGGCTATCACCAAACCAACACCCATGACACTAAAGTTCCTATCGAAACACAATTCAACTCCCACTTTGTGAACTCAATTCTATCCTTAGTATCACAGGACAGTTCCAACCTTACTATCCCCTCGGCACAAATAACACTAATACAAGTTTTACCCTCAAAACAGTTTCCACCACTTCAATCAAAAGCAAGCTCTCCAAACTAAAAACCAAATCGACAGCAGCCGACCTACTCCTCAACTATTTCTTAAAATTCACAGCAGATGCTATTGCTATCCCAATCGCCATTCTCATAAACAGATCAATTGCTGAAACCTATGTGCCCAAACTCTGGAAAATAACCTATGTTACACCCATACATAAAGGTGGGACCTCCACAGAACTTAATAACTACAGACCCATTGCTTTACTCTCCCCCTGGCCAAAATCCTAGAAAAATGCATCAATACCCAGGTACTAAAATATCTCCTACACAGCAGCATCCTGTCACCTACTCAACATGGTTTCAGACCTGCACATAGTACCACTACAGCCCTCCTCTGCTTCACAGATACAGTGAACCATCTCAAAAACGAAGGCCTGCAGGTGTCAACTCTTTCTTTGGATATGTCCAAAGCATTTGACACAGTCTTGCACCAAATACTGCTAAACAAACTAAACCAATATCACCTATCAAATTCCACTCTTACCTGGTTCCAAAGCTACTTAACTGATAGGTACCAAGCTGTGAAATGGGAACATTCTCTCTCTCCTCAGCTGCCCATAATTATAGGAGTCCCACAGGGCTCTATTTTAGGACCACTACTATTTACAATCTTCACAAATGACCTCCATACCTCCACACAGCATGCATCTATCATTAAGTATGCAGATGATACTACCTTAATCTGTGCTGCACAAAACATTCCCACCCTCCTGCAAATAACTCAACTAGCATTCTCTGACATTGAAAACTACCTTACCAAAGCCCAACTTATCCTCAATGCAAAGAAAACTCAGCTTATGATTATAACTAGTTCTAACAAAAACACAGATAGCAGTCAATTTACTATCTACTTCACAAATGCTACTCCAGTCGCTCCAGTGGCACAGGCTAAGCTATTAGGAATAACCATAGACTCCCACTTAAAATTTGATAGTCATCTCAACTTAACTATTAAAAAAGTACGTGCCAAACTGGGATCATTCTACTGTATCAAACCATTTCTTAGCAACAACACAAGATCAGCCATTGCTCACTCCCAACTTCTATCCACCCTACCCTATGCATATCTCCCATTTTGACTAATCTCAACAAAACTGCACTAAGCAAAATGGAAACCTGCTATGAACCCATCACTGTACTGCTTTGAGACAGGTCCACTGGTTTGAACTGCCCAACCTCCTAACCTGCAATCAGCTCTGCCTCTGTCATTCTATCTGTTACCTCCCCAATAAGTGTCCTGCCCTCAAAAACCTAGTACAACATCAGTCAGCCAAAAGGGCTCTTAGATCATCAAGCAAACTACTACTAGAAGTCACCAACAGCAACAATAGCTTTGGAGACGCATTATATAGTAGTTCAGTGGCTAAAAAATGGAACTCTCTCCCCACTAGCATACAGAACACATTGTCCAAAGCCTCCTTTAAAAACCTCATTAGGCAACATCTCAAGCAAAGTAGGCAGTGCCATGATTGCTCCCCAGGCTAGTGAAAGCGGATTAGGTACACATACTAAACCTAGAGTACTTGATAATAGTTTTCACTCTTACTCACAAACACTGGCTAATGTACAATGTATGTACTGTACCTGTGTACTATGTATGTATTCTAACTATGTTCCAAATTTCAGCTGTACACCACAAATCTATTAATTACCTTTATTTTTAAATTAATATTTTCTTGTTTGTTCTCTCCACTGTAACTGTTAATGTGCTGCATGCCACTGTAAAAACATGTCTATTGTAATTTGTGTGTATACTGATCATGTCTAAATATCTAAATGTATCTGTAATTCTTCTATGTGGAGCTTTTCTCCCCAGGCTTCTGCTGAAATAGGGCCTTTTCGGCTCAGTTAGACACCCCTGGTTAACAAATGTAAAATAAAAATAATAAAAATAAAATTGTCTGGGCCCATTGATGCAGTGTTCTTGGCCTTAGGGAGAGTATTGAGGATCTGCTCCGTAGTGATGGTAGGGGGATTATATTTGACGGTATTTCCTGAGGGGGTGAAAGGGGGTAAAGAGAGGGGTAAAGTCAGAGCTAAATTTATCTGCTAGCAGGTTTGCTATATCTTCTAGATCAGTATAGTTGGCTCCATTGATAATGAGTTCTTTACACAATTGTGTATTGCCTTTGATGTTGCTGAAAGAATGTTTTGTGGCTGTCTTTGGCCTGGGAGGCCAAATTTACCTCATATTTGGCTCTGGTAGCCCAACTGCTGTGGTGGTGCTGCGGTAGCGTTGTCGCCTCACAGTAAGACGTTGTCCTGTTCAATTCTCAGCTAGAGTGTCTTCTGTGTGGAGACATGCATGAATGGGTGTACCTTTCTTGAAGGTTGTGCATCAGGGCCGGCAACTCAGCACGTAAAAAATCTACTGCCAATCATTAGCAGACCGGAGTTCCGCTGTGGTGACCCCTAACCGGGAAAAGCCGAAAGACACAACATTTGGCTCTGGTAGCCTATATTTTTTCCTCTGAGTCCTTTAAAGTATTTTCTTGGATTTCTTTACTTTTTTATCCAGTTTGACTGCAACTGAAAAATGTGCAAATATGTGTCTCTATAATGGCTAAACAAAGGAATTCAATAAGGTGAATGGTTATATTGAGTTAAACTTGGCTATGTTTAGTAAATTCTCAGTTATTTCAAGCTAAAAGGCTTTATTGCAAGTTAAAGTGACTTTAGTAAACTCTGTTATTTCAAGCTAAAAGGCTGATAAATTGTAAAAAGGCTTTATTGCAAGTTAAAGTGACTTTAGTAAACTGTTATTTCAAGCTATAAGACTGCTAAACTGTGAAAAGGCTTTATTGCAAAGTAAAGTGGCCTTAGTAAAGTCCCAGCTATGTCAAGCTATAAGGCTGCTAAACTGTAATGTGAGTTTATTGCAAGGTAAAAACAGCTACCTTTTGGGTTTGAGGCTAACCAGTTCACCAAATTGCATTATGGGATTGGTTAGTTCTGAAAGACACAGCAAAAAATTACACATTCACAGTATGCACATGTAAAAAGCTGCACACACATTTTATCATCACATGGACCTTCTGAATGTGAAGGCTGGATCCCTGGTAAGAGTTTCAGCAGTGTAAGATATGTACCACGAAAGAAATAACCAAACATGACTTCATTTGCCTCACTGTCCATTAGTTATTTGGAAATGGGGGATACTTACTACAGCTGAACAGGAGTCAGCCCTAAGAAAAGTCTTCACAATGAGTGAGATTAACGTGTTACAGAATTCTTTAAGAAGCACCAAACTGGATATTATCATTGCATTTATCTTCTTTTTTTTTTACTGATACAGATTTCTTTTTGCCCTGGTTTCTAATTGTTCTATACATTGCTGCTGTAGTCTGACAAGTTATGCTTCAATTGAGCCTGGTTCCTCTCTACTGCCACACTTTTCCCCAGATGTACATTTTTTCAAGATGTGTTTAATATAAAGCTAATAAATTCTAGTGCTGAGTCATTGGCTGGCAGTGGATGAACGAATACATGATACTTTTTAATTCTTCCTTAACAGGATGGAAAAAACAGAGAAATCCCCAGAATTTATGGTTTTCAAGGGGGAGGTATCGAACAATCTTTGCATCCTTGTATAATTCCTCCAGTTTTAACATCATTAATGAGGCTGCATGATTACTTGGTCTGTGGTAGACAATGCATCTTTTTATAAAATCTATTTGGGATATGGATCTGATGGGTGAATAAATGGCAGTCAGGTGGTGTAGGCATACCACCCCAATCTTCACTGTGTTTACACAGTATCAGCATTTCCATGGTATAAGACCTCTGCACCCAGTCTACAAGAGAAGCTAGTTTATTTGTTTATATTGTTTGGTTTATATAAGATACAATAAGTCACATTTGGCAGACAGGGACTTAATGTGGAATAGAGGACACGCTGAATGATTTTATAATGGAGTTTTTATACCATCTTCACAATGATTTTCATTGTTATCCTTCTTTAAACAGTTACATCTGTGTAAGCAAGTCATGTGGCTGAGAACTGAGGATTTCAGATATGCACCAGCTACTGCCCAGAGGTTTCATTACTATAAAGACACTGAGAACCATAACGCTTTGCTTTTCAGATGAAGACTTTTTTTCTATATGCTTTTTATCTCTTTCTCTGCCAGTCATCAGCTCCCCTTCTATGTGTCTCAACCTAGTCATTCCACATCAGTGACACGTACTCACCAAATCAGGCAAGACCCAAATAGAGAGAGAAACCATTCAGTCAGGCACAAAGGTTGCCTGTACTGTAGGTTTCCATGGGCCATCAACCTTCCTGTGGCCTTCCCCATCCCAGATTACTTGACTTTCAACCCAAGACACCCACATGGGAGATGCAGTATCACCAGTGAATCCTTTCCTGCCTCATCTCTCACTGCTGTGAAATCTACTGGCCTGTTCAGGGGCCCTCATCAACATGGATGTATGCAACATTTCTACAGTACCGTAACCCCACCCCACACATAGCTGATGCATCACCTCAGAATGGTGCTATGCTTTCTCCATGCAAATGTGTGTTTCCACCCATATGCTAATGAAGGCTGCCATTATAAACTTTGTAATGCCAAGCTAACATCTTTGGCACTGGCTATTTTCAGGTCCATGTAAGCCTCTGTTTGCATGCTGGTGATCAAACAGCCAGACCTATCTCTATTTTCCCTTAGAATGGGGAACTCATCGACCACTCCCTCCAATCTCTCCTATCCACTGATTGTTGCTTTGGAAGAGAAAAAAATGCCTGAGATTGGAAAATAACACTGGAACATGAGGGTGATGGGGGGAGATTTCAAAAAAGTATTTAGAAAAAAAACTCAATTTAGATTGTACAATAAAAGACTTTCTCAAAAGTACAGCATAACAGTGAGAGAGAAAATGTATGTTAGTGGGAAAGCATATTGGTGCAGCTAAAAAAGTCCCCTAGATTCTATATACAGAGTATCTGAGAAATTAGGTAGAATTTTCAGATGAAACAAGGTCATGAACTGCAACTAAATCCTTTATGTGATATACAGACATCCAACAGCAGCCTGACAATTACTGTTTAAATTGCTTCAATGCACTGATATAGAAAACAGGCATAGACTGGAATCATTTATCAGACAATTGTAGGGAGTTTAGTGCTAACATATTGAAAGTGGTCAGTTTACTGTAAAGTCAATACCAGTTTCCTACTGGCAGGAAAATTAGTAGTGAATTCCTTGGTGAATATAATAATGTTTTCCAACAACCATTTAAGCTCTTTTAATGACGACAAAATACATCTTTCCATCAGATATAACATACTAAGGCATATGTGCATCATGATGCTGTTTCTGTAATAACAGCCAAATTCTAATCTTAAACATAACGATAACTGTTTCACATTTGCATGATGATGATAAACCCTGTAACAGCATTCTAAATCTCATCTTACTGAAAGCAAGTAAATATCTGTCTCAAGAGCAAACACTCAAATTATGTTATTTAAGGCATTTGGAGCAAAAAAAGGGCAGAATGCTGAACATGTTTGCATGAAACATACAGATGCAGAGTCTTACCTGATTCTTTTCCTATAAGGTTTTTAAATCTTATGAGTACATTTTTAAACTTCAAAACAAAGATTTATATGTTTAAAATAAAACATCTTATCAAGCACTGCCTCTGTTTTGTCTGCTTCAGTTAACATAATGAGTTATCTACACATCATAATTTTGCTTATTATCTCTGTGAACTTTACATGTCTAACTGTTCAGGTACTAGAACTTTGTCTAGGTTCACCCAACCCTTTTCCTCAACACACACACACACACACACACACACACACACACACACACACACACACACACACACACACACACACACACACACACAAAAACTCCCCTGTGATATGACAAGGCACAATATGACAAATGATGTTTTAAGGAGTTAAAAAGATTGAGCAAAATATTACTTGAAAAACTCATGTAACATCAGCATAAGTGTTTTTTGCAAGTGCTTGCACCTGCTCTTCCCATATGGGAGCTTCATTCACTCATGTATATGTATGTGTGTGTATACACACACACACACACACACACACACACACACACACACACACACACACACACACACACACACACTAACTCTTCAATTACACAACAGCTGAGTTGAGAGAACCTCCCTTTAATAGCAAGACACAATCTCATACAAAAAGCAGGCTTGCTAAAATAATTTAAACAAAATATTGCTAAACATATGACAAAACTATGACCTGCACCTCTCACATCCACACTTCAAAAAAAGAGGTAAATTTACAAAAGAAATCAAGACAAAGTTGCCTAAAACATCCAGTGAACAAAAAACAACCCAATGAAAATGGTACAGCTAAATACACTAATTAGATATTTGCATCCAAATTGTAGCTTGCTACAGATCCCCCACCATGTCCTAGGATTCCCACTCCTCTTTTCTTGATGTACTGGAAAATATTAGGGTTCAACCAAACACCCTAATAATGAGTGACTTCAACTACCCCACTATTAACTGGGAAAACTACTCGTGTACCAACTCCTTAGCGCAACGCTTTCTGGAATTCATAAACTCCAATGCCCTAGATCAACATATCCACACCCCCAACAGGGGCAACAATATCCTAGACCTAGTCATTACCAACATGAGTGACTGGTGTTCCACACCTGAAGTCAACTCCTTGTTGGCCCGATCCGACCATAAGCTTATCACCCTTGATATCCACATCCCGCCCCCACCCCCTATTAAGGAAACCACAGTAAAAAATTTCTCCAAAGCCAACTTCATGCTTCTTAACTCATTCATTCCAGTGCAACTATTTTGAGTATGTACCTTTAACTCCTAGTGAGTATGGCCTGAGCCTTTAAAAATTAAATTATCACCTTACAATTCTAACAAATACTCATTGACAGAGGTCAAATATCAATACAATTGTGTTTGCCATCATGTATGCTTCAAGATAAAATATTTTTAAACCTTGTATGTAGCATGGTTTTGGAATTATTAATGCAAATATGCATAAGTAATATTTGACACCTAGAGGAGCAGTAGGAAGTAACTGCAGATGCACCTGGAGGCGTCACTCGGATGTAATGAGTGGTGAACTTCATGAGACCCATGCAGATGGACAATACAGTTACAACTGCTGAATCCTACACAAATGCACTCGATAAGCACTTACACGAGTGCATGGATCGTGCTATCCCAAACAGAACCAAGACGCTATCCTCCAAAAAAAGGAAGCCAATCTGGTGGTCCCCTGCCATAAACAAACTGTACAACAGAAGAAAGAAACTGTTGCAAAAGAGAGTAAAATCCCATGAGTGGAGGAGCTCCCTCGTCAACCTCAGTAAGAAGCTGAGATCCCTTATAAGATCCTCCAAAGCTAGCTACGAAAACAAAATTGCCACTAAATCCAAGGACAACCACAAAGCATTCTATAGCTATGTCAAGAATCTAGATGGCAACACCCAGATCTGCTCTGAGTTACAGCACAAAGTCATGAAAATTACAGAGCCAACTGATATTGCCAACATCCTGGCAGATAGGTTCAGTGCTAACTTTACCCCTGTCTCACCCCCTAAAGGGCCCATATCTATACAGGAAGAATGCAGAGTCCCTGTAATCACAACTATGCAGGTAAAAGCTGCACTCTCTAAAGCCAAAAACACAGCATCCATGGGACCGGACAACATCCCAGGCTGCATTTTACATGAACTTCAGAATGAACTGGCTCCCCACTTAAGCACCATGTTCAATAATAGCCTCGTATCGGGCTTTGCACCCACTGAATGGCACACAGCAACAGTTATCCCACTCCACAAAGGGTGAGCCACCACTGATCCCATGAACTATTGACCTATTAGCCTGACAAGCCTGGTCTGCAAGGCCATGGAACATATCATCATGGAACTCATAAACAAAGACATTGGTAACCTCCAAACTCTGGATCCCACCCAGTTCGGGTTTGTGAAAGGCAGATCATGCCTCCTGAACCTGATCGACTTCTTTGAGGCAGTCACCAAAGCCGTGGATGAGGGTAAGGTGGTTCACACAGCCTATCTTGACCTCGCCAAGGCTTTCGACACCATCCCCCATTCTGGAATTATAGCTGAACTCACTAAACTAGGTATAAATCCCTGCGTCACAAGATGGGTTGCCAACCTGCTCACTGACAGAACCCACACTGTAAAAGTTGCAGACTCCAAATCTGACCTCAAAGCAGTGACAAGTGGAGTACCACAGGGTTCCGTCCTGGGACCTCTCCTGTTTGGTATCTACTTCTCTGAAGTACAGGCTAACACAGAAGGCCTCTAACTGCAAACTAGGAGCCATAGTCAAGTCCCCAAATGATGTGGACATCCTACAGAAGGGCCTCACTGAGACAGATGCCTGGTGTCGGAGCCATGGCCTCAAGCTCAATGCCAAAAAGTGCAGTGTCATCTCCTTTGGTAAAAACTCTGTACCCATGAACTACCACATAGGCAGCAATCTACTTAACACTGAATGCGTGATAAGAGACCTTGGGACCCAGGTGGACAGTAGTTTCTCCCTTGATAGTCACATCGCCACAGTAGTCAGGAAGTCCTTCTACGTGGCACACCTCATCATAAAAGGGTTCTCATCCAGGAAAAAGGAGGTCATTGCTCCCCTCTACTCGTCACTCATTAGACCCATTATAGAGTACAACACCCCTTTTGGAATGTACCTCACAAGACATCTGCAGCAGCTGGAAAGGCCACAGAAGTACCTCACAAAGAGGATTACTGGCCTCAAACAAATGCCCTACACTGACCACCTCAAAAAACTCCAGCTTTACTCCGTAGCATATCGCCTACTCCGAGGTGATCTCTGCCTAACATATAAAGCTATGTCAAACCCAGAGCTGTTGGACATGCTACACCTAAAGAAATCCCAATCCCTCCAAGCTACATGCTCTAGGGACCTAAATCTTGTCACCACAATAAACAGGACATGCTGGAGGGATAGATTCCTGTCCCAGAGACTTCCTATACTCTGGAACAAGCTACCCATCTATGTCGAGCAAAGTTCTTCATTAGCACTCTTCAAGAAAAATCTTGATGAGTGGATGGGAAATAGGAAATACACCCCGGGGATCACTTCTGTGTCTCTGCTGGATGGTGGCACAGGAAAATAACTTTCTTGGGTGGCGTAAGCTATGGAACTTTGCTGGCTAGGCTTACGTAGGCCCTTGGGCCGATAACCTAGTACCTACCTATGAACCTATAAACCTATAAATAGTTGTGGTTCACTTGAATTTAAACTTAACCTAAAACTCCAAGCTTCTTATGATCTCTAGTACTGTATTTTAAAGGACTTAAGGGTTGTTTATCAATATATGTATGATGTTAATTGGATGTTTATAACTTGTGAGTAATTGCTATCCCTTACATGGTCTGTGGTGTCAAAGTGCGGTCAGTAACTCTGCATTATACTTTACTAGACACATTAATGTATTACATAAAAATCTACCCCCAGAATAACCACTTCACACTATAGCCTATGCATACCACATGTATAAATAACTAAAATTATAAAATTTATCCAGCTTGCCTATATATGTATTTATTTCATATTTCTTTGCTTGTTTATTTATTTATTTGCTTTCATTTATTTACCAGTAAAGCCCAAATGGGCATTGAACTCTTTTTCAGAGGATGCCTAGGGAAAATCTATTATCATTAAAGTACATTATAAACACATATCAAGGACATTCACATATTAGATCAGGTTTACTATCAAAATGTTGAAAATCAAAACAATTTTCCACTTTTTGATCAAATTTGTTATCTGAATTTGAAAATACAGAATTACTAAAATGTCGGAAATGGTAATCACAGAATCGACATTCAAACACCGGAAGTTCCAATGTCAAAATTCCATGTTACTGGTAATGGTTTTGCAGGGGACAAGCCCCTTTCAGAGTCAGAGGTGGACAGGTTGATGAGGCAATTCCTTCAGATGCAGATCCAGGTGGGGTTCCTATCAGCCCCATCCTCTACGAGGACTGTGGTCAGACAGTCACCCTTTAGACCCCTGTGTTCTTCTCCAATCTGTCATACTGTTTTGGAGCCCTCAGATCCGAATACCCTGAGACTCAAGGTGTTGGAGCTAATAGTGGACCTTACTTCAACCCCAGCACCTACCCTGACTTGCTTGGCTCCTACTGTCTCAGAGCAGAGTGCCTGTCAGAGCCTCATCGTTGTCAGCTCGGATCCAGCTCCTCTCTCAGAGCAGGGGGCTGGGCATATTTAGGGATCATCTGCCCTACCAGTTTCGGCTCTGGGGAGATGGTCTTTGATTTCTCTAGCCCATTCTGCCTTCAGATGGTGGAGAGGGTTCTCTCCATATCCAGGAGATCTTCGGCTCCCACACTTTTAGATCCACTTTTCTCCCCTTTAGAGACTGTGTGTGACACCTCACCACTGCCTCCCTTGGGACAGCTGGCCCAAAAAAGCCTACAAGCTATTCCATTGTTGGAACCCCAGATCTCTTAGAATGTCTCCCCAGAACTTCCTACTGAGGATTGAGGAGATTCCCCAGAAGAGAAGGTGCAAGAGGAGGCATCTCAATTCATGAGAGGAATCAGTCATGTGAGACACCAATTTCGAGGAAGGGGAAGGATCCCCCCAGATCTCCACCTGAGGATGTCTTTTTGGAGACATCTTGGAAATCCTGTGCCTTAGAGACGGATGGTCTTCCCAAACCCTGACCCTGGAGGAATACGTGTTCTTCGAGGCATTTAGGTCTGACCCGTCTACATTTTGGGTGTCCCCCATTGCTGATGGTCTTATTGATCTGGTGTCAGGCAGGGCTTGGAAGGATCTGGACACTGGAGAGCCAATACCTAAAATGCAGACAAAATCCTCAGTGCTCCCTCCAACAGACCCATTGGACTAAGGGTATCCTGGTAGATGCCATGGTTGTTGCAGCAGCCACCAACAAGGAGCTAGCCAGGAATGCTCCTCTGTCCATCCCCCTAACAGGGACTCAAGGGTGATGGACAGATTCGGCAAAAGAGTTTATGCCTCATCTACCTTTGCACTATGAGCCTTAAATTAGTTTCCCATTTTACCAGACTACAGAGGGATTTAATTAAGGAACTCTCTAGCTCGGTCTCAGAGTCCATGTCTGATGAGGACAGGAAATCCTTCTCCTCCAGAGTGGCCATTCTACAATCTATATCGAATGCGATGATGAGGTTAATCTCCCATGTGGTGGAGGGTACCTCTAGGGCCACTGGTTCTGGCATTGCCATTAGGTGTCATGCCAGGATGCAGCTGAGTGATTTCATGGAGCCCTTCAAGGCATCCTTCATCAATGCTCCCTTTGATGGATTGTTCTTGTTTGGCTCCACTGTCAGAGACACACTCTCCCATAGTGAGAAGAAGGAAAGGCTCTTTCTGCCATCAGGATGCGTTTTTCCACCTCCCAGAGATCCTTCTCCAGGAATCAATGGGGGGAAGCTGTGATTCAAAAAATCTCAGAGTGCTTTTCAGTTGTCCCAGGGAAAATATTCCTCCAAAGGCAGAGGGGGAAACAGTTACAATGATAGACCCCACCCACATGGTAGAGGGGGTCCACAGAATTAAGGGTCTAGTGATTCCTTCTCGGGCAGACCCTTTCAGTACTCCTGATGGGTTGCCTGATTGTCCTTCTCTGGATGCAGAAAGGGTGGTGCTTATCCTTGCACCCAGATGCCTGGCTAGCCATCACAAATGATCAGTGGGTGCAAAGGATTGTATCCAGAGGATACTTAATTCCCTTTTCAAAATTCCCCAAATCAAAGACTTCTCTCCTGGATGTTCCACCCAACCAGACAGAGGCAGCAGAGTGAAATCTCAAAGCTGCTGCAGAAAAAAATCATACAAAAGGTTCTGCCAGATCAGTGTGGATCAGGTGTTTACCCAAGGTTCTTTTTGGTACCAAAAAAAAACAGGGGACCTCAGGCCCATTTTGGATCTGACATCCCTGTACAAGTCAGTAAAACGTACAAAGTTCAGGATGGCCATAATCCAGTCTATTCTACTTCTTTTGAAAATGGATGACTGGATGTGCTCATTGGACCTGAAGTATGCATACTACCACATCAAGATGGACAGGGACTCTAGAAGGTACCTATGCTTCAGGCTGGCAGCCAGTCATTACCAGTTCAGAGCACTTCCCTTTGGTCTCACTACAATCAACCTAGAGAAATCCCAGCTTTAACCAGTCCACTGCATAGATTTCATAGGGGCTCATTTGGACACGTCCAAGTTCTTGGTTTTCCTAACCATGGACAGGATTACAGCTTAAACTACATGTCAGACTGATTTTGGTAATCCCAGCCCCTCCAGCCAAATTAGTACTTAGGGCCCTGGGTTCCATGGAAGCCACCATTACTCTGTTACCCACAGCACGTCTGCATATGAGAATTCTACAATGGACCTTAGCAGTCCAGTGGTCTCTTTTTCATCTAAACCTCAGTTATCCAGTTAAACTATCTCAAGTGTGTAATGATTCTCTCTTCTGGTGGCTTTACTCCCCTGAGGTTCGTCAAGGATGCCCATTTGTCCTTCCTTCCCAAAAGCTACATTGACCACAGGTGACTCCTAGGTAGGGTGGGGGGCATTTCCTGGGTCGGACAGTCAAAGGCACATGGACATCACAGGAGACCAGCCTGCATATCAGTGTCTTGGAGATGAGAGTGGTCCTTTAGGTGTTGCAGACCCCTCTCAGCTTCCTTCCTCCATGGACAACTGCAATACAAACAGACAGTATGTTGATAGTTTGGTACAGCAAAAAACAAGGGGGAACCAGATCCTACCCCCTGTACTGAGAAGCAATGCGAGTTTGGCAGTAGGCGATCTCTACCAACCACTTTCTAATTGCAACTCACATTCCAGGGGAGTGCAACATTCTAGTGGACAGGCTCAGCAGAGTTCTACTGATGCCTCACGAATGGTCCTTGAACCAATCAGTGGTGAACATGATCTTCAGCAACCTTGCTGCGACTTCTTCACCTCTCCCCACAACAACAAGTGCAGCAGGTTCTTCGCCTTGATTTACCCTCAGTGTCAGTCACCCAGGGATGCTCTGGCCCATGCTTGATCCCCTGGATTGCTTTATGCCTTTCCCCCTGTCCCCTTAATGCTCAGGTTTCTTCAGAAAGCCTCCCAGTTGAAGAGCAAAGTGATCTTCATTTCCCCCTTTTGGCCTTGGCAAATCTGGTTCACCTTTTTTTGGTCTCACCTAGTTTTTCCTCTGTGGACTCTCAATCAATGTCTGGATCTACTATCCCATCCATCAGGGCAAGTTCACCCATATCTCCCAGGTCTGAAACTAACCGTATGGTTTCTCCAATTCCAATGATGGCTAGATTTGCCAGGGTCTAATCCCCAGCCCACAATATTCTGATCTCCTCTCACAAATCCTCTATGGGATGTATTTACAAGAACAAATGGAAGAGGTTCTCCATTTGGGTGAAACAGTAGAATTTGGATCCCTTTACCATCCCTGTCCCAGAAGTTCTAAAATTTTAGTTCATATTTTCCATGAGGGGGCCAGTCATTCCAATGTTAAAGTGCAGTTGGTAGCCATTTTGAATTTTTACTTAGGAGAAAATGCATCTTCTTTAGCCTCATCTAGCCAGTGCAAGGCTTTCCTTAGAAGAACATTCCTTCTTCAACCTCCTGTCAAAGATCCAACACCCCCATGGGATCTAACTATGGTTTTGCAGGCCCTGGTTCATAGGTTCATAGGTTCGTACTAGGCTATCTGCCCTAAGGCATTTATAAGCCTAGCCAGAGTGTATGTGGCTTACACCACCCCTTAGGATGAGAATACTATGCCCTTTTAGGGTTTAGTTTACTATGCCTCTGTCTAGTAGTGACACAGAGATGACCCCCGGGGTAAACCTACGATCTCCCATCCACTTGTCGAGATTTCTCTTGAATAGAGTCAGTGAGGGGCTCTGCCTAACATGGACTGGGATTCTGTTCCAGAGTGTAGGGAGCCTCTGGGTTATGAATCTGTCCCTCCAGCACGTCCTATTTATTTCTGTGTTGAGGTTTAAGTCACTTGTTCTCGTGGCTCTGATGGATTTGGATTTTCTGAGGTGGAGCATGTCCATTAATTCAGGATTGGACATGGCCTTGTACGTCAGGCACAGATCACCTCTGAGTAGGCGGTATGCAACTGAATAGAGCTGGAGTTTTTTCAGTCGGGCAGCATATGACATATGTTTAAGACCCTTTATCCTCTTGGTGAGGAACATTTGGGGTCTTTCTAACTGCTGCAGGTGTCGGGTGAGATACATCCCAAATGGGGCATTGTACTCAATCATTGGCCGGATAAGAGAAGAGTACAGGGGCACAATGACCTCTCTTGATCTAGATGTGAAACCCTTCATGATAAGGTGGGCAGTATGGAAGGTCTTCCTAACCACTTTGGCAATGTGAGTGTCAAATGAGAGGTTACTGTCAACCTGGGTCCCTAGGTCCCTGATTACCTCTTCCGTACTTAATGGATTACCGCCTATGTGGTAATTTGTCGGTACCTTGTTTTTCCCAAAGGGTATGACTATACATTTTTTGGCGTTCAGCTTAAGGCCATGGCTCTGGCACCAATTATCCGTTTCTATGAGGCCTCTCTGAAGGATGTTTGTGTCCGCTGGAGTATCAATTATGGCGCCCAGTTTGCAGTCATCTGCGAACTTTGTCAGCCACAATCCTCCTATGTTTGCCTGTACCTCGGAAAAATAAATGTCGAACAAGAGGGGTCCCAGGACTGAGCCCTGTGGGACACCTCTTGTGACTGGCTTAGAGTCTGACATAGCTCCAGCAACTCTGACCCTGTGGGTTCTGTCCTTGAGCCAGTTTGCAACCCATCTTGTGACATATGGGTTTACATTTAAGCTGGTGAGTTTGTCTATGATGCCCGAGTGGGGTATTGTGTCAAAGGCTTTTGCAAGGTCAAGGTAGGCTGTGTGAACTGCCTTACCCTCATCAATGGCCTTAGTGACTGTTTCAAAAAAGTCGACCAAGTTCAAAAGGCAGGATCTGCCCTTGACAAAGCCAAATTGGTTCTTCCTCCTTTTGAGCTTCATCAAAGTAGATGTAAAATTATTATCTTGGAAGACTGTTTTTCTGGTGGCCATCACATCTGCTGGATGAGCGTCTGAATTGCAAGATCTGTCTTGTAAATATCCTTACTTAATTTTCCACAAAAACAGGGTCACTTTGCATACTAATCCATCCTTTCTTCCCAAAGTGTGACTGAGAACAATATAAACCAATCTAGCAGTCTTTTTCCTCATTTCCAAAACAAAGGAGAATCCACACTTCATCTGTTGGATGTCCATAGACAGTTATGTTTTTATCTGGACAGAACTAAATCTTTCAGGAAATCTGACCAACTTTTCATATCCTTTGGATGCGAAAAAGGACAAACCATTTACTAAGACCACCTTAGCTAAATGGCTAAGGGACTGCATCTAATTTGGCTGTTACTCCAAAAGTGCTCCTTTACCTCAGTGAATTAAGGCTCATTTGACTAGATGTATGTCAACTTCTTAAGCTTTTTGGGAAAAAATTTCAATTGATGAGATTTGTTCAGCTGCCTCCTGCTCTAATTCTCACACTGGTACTTCCCACTAGTAATTGGACAAAGTATCCAGAAGTAGAGCTGCTTTTGGTTCTGCAGTGCTCTGGAATATCCTTCAATAAAGGCCATCCGAGGTTTTGTTGTAGTTGGGGACTCTGTCCTACAGGTCGAGGAAGAATGAGTAGACAACATCAGATAAAGAAGTTATATACTCACCATAACGTTCCCATCTGTGTTGTCTTCCTCATTCTTCCTCAACCTTCTCTCCCTCCTTTCCCCCATCCCTTGGAGTGTGACCTGACAGATGTGTTTATAGGAACCTCTGTTTCTTGTTGAGTTCCTGTTCTTTTCCTTTTTTCTGTTTTAATAGTTTCAGAAGTAGTTATAATTACATATTTAGTTTATGGTTGGCAAACATGGTCGCAGTAAACTCGATCTGAGGTAATCAGGGGGAATGATACATTTTAGGTAGGGTAGGAGCTCGAGCTTTGGAGCCTAAGCTTTTGGAAAGTGGAGGAGTCAGATCCAAGATCATATCTGAAACCCATATGTCGAGGAAGAATGAGCAGGACAACACAGATGGAACATAATGGTGAGTACATCTTTTCTTACCATTCCAGTTTCACGTAAGTGCTGTTGCACATTTTGATAGTAAACCATTAGATCAGATAGTTACACACAAGCTTTATACACTTGACATTCATGCCTCTCAACCTCTTAGAACAAAAAATCTGGACAAATCCATAATGAATGGGGGTCAAAGACCCAAAAATAGGGACATTTTTTAAATATTACTTTTACAAACTTAGAAAGTTGATACAATAACAAGTTTTGCATTAGCATGAATTTTCTGAAGGGTATGAAGTCTGAAACCCAAATGTCTGTCATTATTTTCAGACTTCCATCCTCAATGATTTATCAACATTTGGCCAAAAAAACACAAATTTATGAGAAAACAGATCAAAAATATGAGGCAAAAATCTGGACATTCTGAAAAGATTTGTACAGTTGAGAGGTATGTTATGTTGACATTTAAACTTTATGTCATAAATCTGGTAATTATATATAAGTTAATTATTTGGTATTTAAGTTTAAATATGCATTCAGATTACTCTCACTTCAAAGAGACCCTGTTGATTAAGTACAGCAACTGACAGACAATAGTTGGTATCTCCATTACTATGAATCCTAGCCAGCCCATGCTCAAGATGCTTCTAAAAAGCAAAGAAGTAATGTCAGCAGCTACACCTGAAGAACACATAAGTTGATGTTTTTGTTTGGCAAAATGTCACTGTATGTCTGAACATTTTTTTTAATTACAACCTAAACTCATGATCGTAGCCTGGAATTTACTTAGCTATGTGAATCTCCAGCTTTAGGATATTCAGGTAGACCTAGAATATATTGGTGTCATGTAGTTTGTGGATTATGACATGAGAGAGTTAGGTGGTTATAGTAAAGCATACTATAATGGAACCCTCACAATATAAAATATAAAGGAGTATTTTTTTTTATTTACACCACATTTCTTATAGTCCATATGCTATAAGAAATATTGCTGATTTTTTTATGCTGCAATTGTTTATCTCAAAATCATTAAAGCAATATTTTTTTCAGGAGTAAACCATAGCCCCCTCATCAACTTATGTCACTTCTTGAGTCACATTAACTTCTTAGTAGGAAGAGAGAGATTTTAAAACAATAATCCTTTATTCCTAAACCTGATGTCATCATGCCACACTGCTGTATGCTGTCAAGAACCATCAGCTACTATCCAGTCAGTTACACTGTCCTTCCTTCCATGACCCCAGCCTTAGTATTCTGTAAAGGCTTACTCCTTTTTTCACTTCATTAATAATATTTATGAGACAGTTCTCCAGGAAACTTTCCTCTCTCAATGGGTGTGGTATGGGTGGGGTGAACCCACATTTCATTAAAGCATGTTTGCACTTAATTTGTAGCCCACTGGCTTATACCCTAACCATCTCCCTGTTCAGTGACAACCTACAGACAAGTCTACTTACTGCTTAAGACTTCAAAGCTGGCTGCACATTGAGTAACAGCTTAATTCTAGCTCTCCCAGTATGAAAACAGAAACTCAGCAGAGAAGGCCAATGGACTTTAGTATTTTTGGGTAAATTTCAGTAACTGGCTAGTAAGTGCATGGCCTGGATGCCAGGAAAAAAGAAATACAGATGACCTGAAGGAAAATCAGCTACAAAAGGTGAGGAAAAACACTGACTGGGAAAAGTCAGCAGCTGTTTATTACAAAGCAGTGGAAGCTCCCGGCATGACTTCCAGTAACCTAGAGAAAATCATAAGACAACTGTATACATGCCTGGTTAAAGTAAATGAAACACTGATGGAGTATATCAACTCAAACAACAAAAGGCTGTAAAAAAAATGGAATAAGCTTAAAACAGATATTCAGATGAGGTGATAAAATTGCAAAAATCACAGGTTGAAATGAAGAAAAGGCTGGCTAAATATGAGACTGCTCAAGCAGAGATGTTTAAAAAAATAATAGAATTAGAAGTCAGAGCACTTAGGGAAAACCTGACATTTTCAGCTGTGCCAGAGAAGCCGGAAGGAACAGACTGTATTAATTTTACGAAAGTAAAAATAAGCAACTGGACCACAGCAGGAGCTGTTAATTGAAAGGGCACATCATGTGTATGTGCCCAACCTGGCTATAAGAAAGTAACCTAGACCTTTAATTCTAAAGATGCAATCCTACTGCAGAAGAAGTTGATTCTGATAAAACTGTGGCAGAAGGTCAAAGTACTAAAAGTGGGAGATGGCAGAGTATTTGTGGAGAATGATTACTTATTGTACACCAGGCAGAGGAGGAGTAAATGTATTCCACTATTCAGGGAATGTCGAGAAGCAGGTGTGAAATTAAAACTGCTGTACCCACCTATCTTCAAAATATTCTACCCTGGAGGGACAAAATCATTTTTTGATTAAGTGCATACTAAGGAGGAAATTCAAAAGTTTGTCCAACAAAAAATGAGCTGTGAAACAGAAGTAGATTCTGCTTCTTGTTCTTCTGGTAATAAAAACCACAGAGAGATTGTGCCATTGAAACATTTTCCAATGTTTCAATGGAAAATGTTGACGAGGAGGAATGGAACATGAGAGCTGACTAGAATAATTGAGAGTACATTGGAAATGAAGCAGAAACAGGATTTGGGAGATGGAGATGAACAGGAATAAAACCAGTAACTTGCAAATTGAGAAATGTGGGATTACAAAGCAATAATTACATTTGTGAAATATGACAGAACAAGAAAATCTGGAAATATTGGACTTTTTTGGACTTGTGGGGGACTCTAAAGTATATGTCCTACTTCATGTCATTAATGTTTGGAAGAATACTTAGGGGAGGGGAAGAGAAGGTAGAAAGTTAACTATAAGTAAAACTATTTTTATTCTTAATAGTACTATTTTTCTAGTGTTTGATTTCTCAGTTGTTTTTAAGTGTAATGGAGATGCTATTGTAAACAGGTACTGTTTTTCTTTTTTTAATTTCTCCCTTCTTTCTTTCTTCTTGTTCAGTTTTAAGAAATGTAGGCACTGCATGTCAAAAAAGTCTTAAAGGAGCATGACAAAATAAAAATGAATGCATTTTTTTTCTCATTCTTACATGAATGAATGACTATATTAAGGCCCTTAGCTTGATCTAGAAACATGTTTTAAGAAAAAAAAACAAGTAAATGAAAAAGAATATTGAATATTATAAGGCTTTTTTTCTAGCAAATATATATATGCTTAGTAGCAGTTTTGTATCTGCTTCTTATGTCTCCATGGAGACAGTCTGATAAAGAGAAATTGAATACAATCTGATAAAGAGAAACTGGCTTGAAAAGAAAGAGAAATTGACTAGGAGATCATGTTTTCTGAAAGCATTCAGGTGTTTTCCCAGCTGGGAGAGGTATAAAGATAAGAATAAAACAGACAACACAGTAGAAGCACAGGCTGCACCACACATCTTAGCATGGATAACCTTTCCTTTAGGTTAACTCAAGTCTATGAGTGTGGCTGTCACTTTGGGACATTTGTTCCTATTAGGAGAGTAAAACTTCAATATCTGAAGATGTACATAGTTTTGTGTCTTAGTATTAAGTTAATAGGTTTTAGGGGGTATTAGGGTGTGTTTGTTTTTAGTTTGAGGGCTTTCAACAAAATAAAAAGTTTTGTAAGATGCGACATAGGCTCAAATGGATATGACAAGAATAAAAGTTCAACCTGCCAGTGTATGCATGTAACACAAAAGCTGGAACTAGACATTTAACAAAGAAGCTGGTATACATAAAATATAGGAATAATAAGTTTTTTTAATACAATGAGATTTTCTATAATGTATTTAAATGTCAGTGGTCTCACAGATAAATATGAAAAAGAAAGAGTAGTGAACTATATTTAAAAAAATGTAGATTGCAACTAGCTATGCTACAGGAGTCACACTTGGCAAGAACTGAATGTGTGAATTTGATAATGAAATGTTTTCAGGATGATTATTCAGTGGAATACCTGGACAAAGGAAATGAGGAGTACTTATATTAATTGCAAGAGAAGCTCCAATAGTAATAGAAGAAGATAAAAAAGATAATAATGGTAGATTTGTGGTAGTAAGGGGCTACTGGTAAGTGAGGAGGATTACACTAGCATGTATTTATATTCCACCAAAACTGCTATTATGGAGCTTAAGAAATTTTGGGGAGAAATAATCATCTTTCAGCAGGAAATATTGTTTATAGGTGGGGACTGGAACTTGATTTGCAGCAGTGAGAATATATCTGGGGGATCAAGAAGGTAAGATATAACTAAGGATGGTAGTTTTCTGAAGAAATTTATGACACTATTTGGTATGGAAGACATGAATTCAGTAGTTGGAAGGAACTCAGGGAGAATTCATACATTATTCCCCAAGATACAATAACTAGGCTAGACTAGATATCAAGTCTATTTTACAGGAACATGTGAATTTTATTGAAAAGATCCACATGCATACAATACCTATGTGAGATCATGCACCAATAAAAACTAAGACAAAATGCATAGTAATGAAGTAAAAATGAGACGCTAGTGCTTTTCCACCTACCTGAGAAAAAGAGAGGAATTTAAGGAATGGGTAGAATAAATTATTTGAAAGTTATTAGGGAAAATAGAAACATTTTCAGAGGTTATAGCTAGGGAATGGGATAAAATGAAAATTGAGTTTAAAATAGGGTATAAGTAAAACAGAAACAGATATGCTTAAGAATTAATAGAAGTTATTTAGAGAGGCTGAAAAAGTTAAAGTATTGCAAAATAAGGGGAATCTCATAGAACATGAAGAGGTATAACTGCAGAGTGAAAAAGAGAAAAGAAAGGATTATCTGTATAATATATATGAGTTTAGAAAGACTGCTGTTCAGCAAGTGTTTTTTGATAATAAGTCCAGAGCAGAAAAACTTTTAGTGCAATGACTTAGGCAACATAAAGTAGAAAGGGTTGTCACCAAACTTAGGGAGCCTATTACAAGAAAAATAACCAGAGCTCTTGTAAAGGTAATAGAGATATTTCATAAACTTTATGAAAATTTGTATAAAGCACAGAAATGTAGAAACAAAGAAACAGCACAAATGGAAATATTTAGAGAACACTTAAGTATGCCAAGGCTAGAGGTAGATGAGGCTCAACAATTAACTGTTAAGACAGGAGGAGATGAAATAAAAAACAGTAATCTGTAATCAATCGTCAGAAAATTTTCCAGGAACAGATGGTATGTCTGTGGAAGTTTGGACGTTAGGAGGAAAGAAAGTGATAAAGATCTGGAAGGTTTTGTTTAACAGTATTTTAAAAGAAGAGGAAGCACCATCTTGGATGAAAGATGTGGTGGCTGTATTACCTAAAGATTGTAAAGAACCATGGGATCCACCTTCATATAGACCCATTTCAATTTTAAACCATAATTATAAAGTGTTTATGTCTATACTAGCTAAAAGAATGGCAAAGGGGTGCCAAATCTGGTAGATATGGATCAATGTGGTTTTGTGGTGAGGAGGCAAACATTTGACAACATTAATAGAATGACGATGAGTTAAAGATAAGCAGAATTTAAGAAAATACTGCTGATGTTGGCGGATCTTGATGTAGAGAAAACATTCGACACAGTAAGTTGGGATTTTAAGAGTAGGGCGATGGAATCATTTGCATTTCCTGATACAATAATAAGGCTAATTAGGAAGAAATGTAAATATAAAGGTTTAGAGGTAAGAATTAAAGCGGTAGGGCTTCTCTTTGATAAATTGTGCCTGAACAGATGAACCAGGCTGGGGTGTCCTCTTTTCCCTTTGTTATTGGCTTTATATTTAGAGCCATTAACAAAGAAAATAAGGGACTTAGAAATTCAAGGATATAATTAGTATGTTAACTGATGATATAATTTGTACTTGTTAAATCCAGAAAAGGACATCTTAGTGTTGTAGAACATTTTGAGACAGTTTCATGTATTTTTGGGATATAAAATTAATGGAGATAAAATGAAGGCTATATCTGTTAATTATGGACCCACACATGAATTGATTCAGGAATACCTACTATTTATGGGGACATGATAAGATGAGGTATTAAGGAGTATGGACTAAAATACTTCTGTTTTGACATCTAATGATATGTGGAAAGAGAAAAAACAAAAGATAATACAAAAACTGAGAGTTCCTGTTTGTGGGTATGAATAAGATAAAATACAAGCATTGAAAATGTTTATAGTCCTTTTAATTTTATATACAGGTCAGACATATTTTTATTAACCAGAGCAGAAGTTTTGGACAACTGTATTGAATATTGTACCAGAAATAAAAGTGGGATAAGTTAATCCTTCCAATAGAACAAGGTGGTTTAGGATTACTTGATTAAAGAGATGTTTTAGAACTACACAATTAAGGCTCATATAGACAACACAAGCAGAAAGATATAATTCAAAGTGGAAAGGGTGAAACAGCAGAAATTCAAGAAATAAGGACAGAGTGGGATTTTGGATGCAAATCCTTAAGGAGAATAACAGCCATACAGAATATTATATTCATGAAGTAGCAGAAAGTATTCTAAGAACTAAGCCAACACAAGAATGGAGAAAGGAGATTTTCTGATAAGGTTGACTACAAGTAGGAGAACATAGAATAGGGAAAGGGGGCTGGAATTTATGGGAGAAAACTGACAAAGAAACCAAGGTATTGGGAGCAAACAACTAGAGAGGGGAAGGAAGTAGAATAGAAATATTTGGACTGCAGGCTAAAGACTGCCTTCCTTGCCAGGGATTAATATCAGGGTACAGGCAAAAAGAAAGGGATAGGGGAATACTGCATGAAATACTTGCTCTGGTAGAGTATTTATTTGAATCTAGAACAGAAGCTGCTGTTTAAAAATGATACATTAGTAATGCATATAAAATATTGCACAATAACTATAGGAATCAATCAGAGGAGGTTAGAAAACACTTGTAAGAGAGACTGGATGAGCTATTTACAAGGGAAAAATGGGAGGATATATGTATAGCTCCCAAGTATGCAGCAAAGTCCAGAAGGTTTGGGATTTTTGCTTAGAAGTGTTTGGATAGGTATTTGTGTAACCCCAAGCAGACTTCAAATAATTTTTCCTCAGGTAGATGGCAGATGTTGGAGGTATGATAGGAAAGAATGAAGTAGCTAAGAACTTATGTTTTTGTTGGGTTATAATAAATAAATAAGTAAATAAATGCATTCCTTGAATGTAAATAAGGAATGTGTTACACATCCGGTACGGCTGTCTCTGCCCGTACATAGATTACAGCTGCAGCGGCTAGGCTTTTCAGCCATATTGCACTATGGCAAAGTGCCGCTGCAGCCATTTGGGTTCAGCGATGTAGCTCGCAGGGAATTGTCTTGCGGGCTACATGCCGGAACCCGTTTTTGTTGTATAATGAGTTGGCCAATTATACAAAAATCCATACAGCGTATTCTTTCAGAAATACTTGGTGAGCAAATCGATGTAACCAAGGAAATGATTCTTTTGAGATGGGATACGTGCTCTGAATTGCCTAAACATAGTAAGGCCTTGTTATGTTTATTTTGGTGGCTAACAAAAAAAGCATTTACTAAAAATCTGAAATCAAAGTCTAAGCCAACTGTATTGAGTATGGTAACAGAGATAAAAGAACTGGAAGTGAGATCTTTAGAACAGGGAAGGAGCAAATTACATAGAAATTAATGGAAATTGTGGGAACAATACTTGCAGAATAATGTTCTAGCGGAAGGGTGATGTTTAAGGAAAGACAAGAATTGGGCAATTAATGTAATGCTGACCAATGATAGTTGTTAAAAATATGTAACTAGAAACGTGTTAATATATTTTTCTTTTATATTAATGTATGTTTGCCTATGTCTTGAGTGAGAATTCAATAAAGGTGTTAAATATTAATTTGTTTCTACCTAACTCTGACACCATGTTTCTACTTATGAGCTGCTATGAAAGAGCAACACAGCCATCAAGCCACTCACTAACACCATAAAACAAAAGGACAGACCAAGGAAAAATGAGTAATGTTGCTTCTTTGTGGACCTTTTAAAGGTTCCTAACACATTTCTCACTCACTCCTGTCTGCTGAGTTTTCTGAAATTTGGGATTATACCCAGATGCACAAGCTGATTTACATACAACCCATTGTCAGATGCAGCTGCTACAAGGTTATGCGGTGCTCTCCCTGAAAGTGTAGCACAAAAGGCAGCTGCTACAAGGTTATGTATAACTCTCCCTGAATGTGTAGCACAAAAGAGTGAGGCTGGCATAAAGTTTATGGTGTTTACCTCACAAGTACCAGCTGTTTCTGACCACTGGTTACCATATAAGCTTGTAATGGTCTGCAGACTGATAACCTAGTATTTATCTATGAATTTATGTTAAAGCTATATACTGTCACCTTAGTCTCAACTTGCATGTTGCTTGATTCTGAGAAAGTCAGTAAAAAGGTCCAGTGTGCCGTGGTTACATCTGGAAACAGGCACATTCCTACTTGAATTATCTGTTTAACAAATTAGTTTTAAATTTAAAAATCTACACCCACATTTATGTGTCTCCCAACATTCACTCTTTTTCCTTCTCTTCCCCTATTCATTTTTTAACAATAGCCCATCCTAAGATAAATGACATTCTTTATGCAGGTAACCTGCTTCTTTTGCTCCATGAAAATTGTCTCAGACATATTGAGTACTGATCTCAGCACTTGCTGTCTATGGGTAACAGAAAAACTACATCAAATCAATTGTGCCAGGACTAATATCACATTGTTTTGGCACATCAGCTAAATTCCATAACTCCCATTTTTATGGCAGTTATTTTCTCTGCTTGTGATTTACCCAGTTATAAAATACTGTATGGTACTTCTCAGTTTGGCTGGACCACATTCTGTATTCTTTGCATCACATGACTGTCCTCATCACTTCAATATCTGCCCAAGAAAATATATTTATTTCATTTCTAACCTCCTCATGCCACACAGTAGTGCAGCCCATGCAAAGGGATATTTATTCCCACAAAAGAAAAAAACATGATGTATTATTTGCTGAGTTTGTTGACTGGATAATCTTTCTGAGCTAAATCTTTTCTACAGCAAAAAATAAAAAACATTGTACTGATTGCCTTAGCATCCATTTTTAGTTCCAATAGGCTTTAATTGGTTTAAAAAATGATGTTAGTTCATCAACTTCTCACCTTCTCATGAGTAGCATTTCATCACATTCCACAGGATATGTTTACCTGTTACACATACTCTTTCATTTTCAAACTTCTCAGCATGAATTTTAGCCTCACACTGATGCAAACTGCTGTATATTTCAACTGCCTAGAATATTGCAGACTTTTTTTCCTGTCTCCCTTAATGCACCTAGCCACAAGCAACACACTTGCCTTCACTGTTATAAGAACTGTGATATGGGCCACCCCACCCACACACAAGCT
The DNA here is from genome assembly GCF_019279795.1 of Protopterus annectens. Taxonomy (NCBI): domain Eukaryota; kingdom Metazoa; phylum Chordata; order Ceratodontiformes; family Protopteridae; genus Protopterus; species Protopterus annectens. Next base: position 1,474,424,342 of record NC_056739.1, read on the forward strand.
TCCCACCTATCCATACTCACTCCCCTTCTTAATTTTTGAAATGTGCATCCACAGTACAGCTGTTCTGTTACATAGTACACCATCATTGAACTCATTTTAGCTCCTAACCAGTAGTTGCACAGACTGCCAATTTAACAAATAATGAATTACTAAGTAGGAAGAACTGATCCTGTCATCCTTTTGTTAATTCTGGTTCTTAACAGTGCTTTGTGATGTATGTTTCTGTGGATTCTGACTAAAATGTGGGTTGCATATCAGCTCTCTACAGCCTTGTACTGTTTTTAAAGAAGTTCCTCATACACTGACTTTCCTTGAGATTAGCTACTTATACACATATTATATTGTGCTTCTTTACCTTGTTGGTACTATGCTATTTGTGTCCTGTATACATTTATTACTTTAGCACAAGTATGACTACTTTTAATACATCTAAAGACTATACTCACTGTAAATTAATTTATTATGTTGTAGTACTGTGCCTTGAATGCACTTAAAACTTAAATTGCCATCATTATTGTAAAGTTTGTTTTTGATGCACCAGGGCACTTGATTCCCTGTTCATTTCTTCTACAGGTATTCCAAAACTTTTTTTTTTCTTTTTGTATAGGCAAGACACCATTGCATAAACCAAATCAATGAAGGTAAACACACACACACACACTCACACACACACACACACACACACACACACACACACACACACACACACACACACACACACACACAGACTCTTCAAGCAGGTAGAAGAGAAGTTTAGAGCAAAGTAGAAATTATTCAGGAAGTGTAAAGGGGCTAAAAGCGATTAAACCGAGAAATATATCAGTTAAAGAAGCAGCAAACCAAGATGATAATAAGAATGTATGAAGCTTATACAGAAGAAAATACATTACTCATTGTTGGGAGGCAAGGAGAAATCATTTTGTTTGAATACTAAGGCATGAAGAAGGAGCCAAGAGCAGAATCACCATATCATTGGAGTAAACTTATTTTTTTATATATGTACTTGCAGGTCATGGATGATAGTTGCCCATTTTAGATCAGCTTACCTATGGTAACCAAATAAATTATGTAGATAAACTGAAATCACTACTGTTCTTGCAAGCATGTGCATCCATATTTGATACCTTTTTAATCTGCTTTTAAGTTCACATTTGTTTTCATGTATGTTACTGAAGCATGTTACAATAAAGTACTAAAAATGTAACATGAAAGCATATTATGGTCAGTAGAGAACTTAACTATAATAAAAATACAGCAAATCTAATAAGAACTGATCAACCAACTAATTAATATAGCTGTCATCATATTCCAAAGTAAAACTACATGAGTTTAGAGAGGCCTCTTATAGTGTGGCAGCAGGGGAGATCCCCTCAGCCACAGGAGTAGGAGGTTCTAGAAGTCTGGAGCCTGATACAAGAATGATTCAAGCCATGTCCTGGTAATCTCCAAAAGCCCCAGAGCCAGACAGACAGAATAAGCTTCACTATACTGTAAGGAACCAATAATTTATTCAAGAAAGAGGAGGTAGGTCTCATTGGGCTAAATTGTCGAATTCAAAAATGTAAAAGGTAATTCCTAACCATAGTGGCAACTACTATAGACTTCACAAAACTAATGGCATGCTGTGTTTATGACAGGAAGTAGATGTAAGTAGCCTGGCTCTGCACCAGCTATATACCATAAAATTCTTGAGTTAGGAAGCACTCGTACAGAACTGCAGTTATCATCAGGATGAAACAAGGGTATGTACAACTAGTGAAAGCTCTGGAGAATGCTTGCTGATGGACCTTAAAAAAAAAAAAAAAAATATATATATATATATATATATATATGGGTCTAGGACTATTCACTGAAAGCACATTTCACTGAAAGTCAAATGACTGTGCACAAATCACTGAAAACACAATTTACTGAAACACATTTCACTGAAAGTTATATATGGCCTTTTCCCCACTGTAGCGCGACACTGGAGTTAGAATATCTAGTAAGGAGATGTGTGGGGAGCACCTCCCCCCACATTGGTGGGTGTGGGGGGCGTAGGCCCCCACATAGTTTGGATATATATATATATTAAGTTTAGAAAAGAGTAATTTATTGAAATTGCAAGTATCCATGTGTATAGTTAAAAATATTTAAAATAGGTGGGGGGCAACACCCCCCAAAGTGGGGGGCTGTGCCCCCGACACCCCCATTTACTAGATATTCTAACTCCAGGGTCACACTACAGTGGGGAAAAGGCCATAAATAACTTTCAGTGAAATGCATTTCAGTGAATTGTGTTTTCAGTGAATTGAGCTTTCAGTGAATTGTGCACAGTCAAATGTGTTTCAGTGAAATGTGCTTTCAGTGAATAATCCTAGACCCATAAATATATATATATATATATATATATATATATATATATATATATATATATATATATATTTAATTTGTGGGCAGAATAGTATATTATAAAATAATGTGCATTATTCATAATTTGAATAGAAATTCCTACAAGAATGTTACTATTTATTGATGCCATTAGTGTTTGAGATGTATGAAAAACATATTAATGGATCTTTTGTGGATATGTTCTGTCTCTATCCCTACCCTGCCATTAACTGGGAAAACTACTCGTGCACCAACACCTTTGCCCAACAGTTCTTGGAATTCATAAATTCCAATGCCCTGGATCAACTAATCCATAGTCCCACGAGGGGCTCCAATATCCTAGACCTGGTCATTACCAACATGAGAAATCGATGCTCCACACCTATGGTCAACCCTTTGTTGGTCAGGTCTGACCATAAGCTAATGACTCCTGACATCCACATCCCTCCCCCACTCCCCAGTAAGGAAACCTCTGTAAAAACTACTCCAAAGCCAACTTCATGTTACTCAAGTCAAAAGTGGCAAACTTCATGACACCCATGCAGGCGGGAACTGAAAGTTCGACTGCTGAATCCTACACTAAGGCACTGTACGAGCACATTCACTCGTGCATGAATCGTGCCTTCCCAAATAGAACCAAGATGCTCTCCTCCAAAAAAAGGAAGCCAATCTGGTGGTCCCCTGCCATAAACGAACTTTACATCAAAAGGAAGAAACTGTTGCAGAAAAGAGGAAAATCCCAGGATGCAAAAAACTCCCTTACCAGCCTCAGTAAGAAGCTGAGATTCCTCATAAAATCCTCGAAAGCTAGTTACGAAAATAAAATTGCCAAAGATTCCAAAGACAACCACAAGGCATTCTATAGCTATGTCAAGCATCTAAATGGCAATGCTCAGATCTGCTCAGAGCTACAACAGAATGGCATTAAATATACTGATCTCAAGGATATTGCCAATATCCTGGCAGATCGATTCAGTGCCAACTTCACCCCCCTCTTACCCCCTAGAGGGCCCATCTCAATACCAAAAGATTGCCAAATTCCAGTAATAATGGCTACACAGGTAAAAACTGCACTCTCCAAAGCTAAGAATACATCATCCATGGGACCAGATGACATCCCGGGCTGTGTACTACATGAACTACAAAATAAACTGGCACCTCAACTAAGTGTCATGTTTAATCATAGCCTCACCTCAGGCTTCATACCCACTGAGTGGCACACAGCTACAGTTATCCCACTCCACAGGGGGGGGATCCACCTTGGATCATGGGAACTACTGCCCTATCAGTCTGACGAGCCTGATCTGCAAGGCCATGGAACGTATTATCATGGAACTTATAAGCAAAGACACTGGCAACCTTCAAACACTGGACCCCACCCAGTTTGGGTTCGTGAAGGGCCGATCTTGTCTCCTGAACCTGATTGACTTCTTCGAATCAGTCTCCAGAGCTATGGATGACGGTAAGGCAGTCCACACAGCCTATCTGGACCTCGCCAAGGCCTTCAACACCATCCCCCACTCCGGAATCATATATAAACTTACTAAGCTGGGCATTAATCCCTAGGTCACTCGATGGATTGCCAACTGGCTTACTGACAGAACCCACACTGTAAAAGTAGTTGACTCCAAATCCAGCTCCAGACAAGTGACAAGTGGAGTACCTCAGGGTTCAGTCCTGGGGCTGCTCTTGTTTGGCATCTACTTCTCTGAAGTACAGGCCAACACTAAGGGACTCTGGCTAACAAAGTTTGCAGATGACTGCAAACTCCGAGCCATTACTGAATCTCCAAATGATGTGGATATTCTACAAAAGGGCCTTACAGAAACAGATGCTTGGTGCCAGAGCCATGGGCTCAAGCTCAATGCCAAGAAATGTATAGTTATCCTCTTTGGGAAAAAACATGTACCCGTGAATTACCACATAGGTGGCAGTACACTAAACACCGAAAGTGTAATAAGGGACCTAGGGACACAGGTGGACAGTGGTCTCACCTTCGATAACCACATTGCCACAACAGTCAGGAAATCCTTCTATGTGGCACACCTCATCACTAAGGGCTTTTCATCTAGAAAAAAGGTGGTCATTGTCCCACTGTACTCATCCCTCATTAGACCCAATATAGAATACAACACCCCATTTGGTATGTACCTCTCAAGACATCTGCAACAAGTGGAAAGGCCGCAGAAATATCTCACTAAAAGAATCACAGGCCTAAAGCAGATGCCCTATGCTGACCGTCTAAAAATCTCTATCTATACTCTGAGGAATATCGTCTACTCAGAGGCGATCTCTGCTTAACATACAAGGCCATGTCAAACCCAGAGCTAATGGACATTCTACACTTAAAGAAATCCCAATCCCTCAGAGCCACACACTCCAGGGATCTAAACTTTGTCATCACAATGAACAAAACATGCTGGAGGGATAGGTTCCTAACCCAGAGACTCCCGAGACTCTGGAATAGACTGCCCATACATGTCAAGCAGAGCGCCTCTTTGGCCCTCTTCAAAAGGAACATTGATGATTGGATGGGAGATAGGAAATTCACCCCAGGGATCACATCAGTTGCCCTGCTAGACAGGGGTCCAGGTTAGTAAATATTGTGGGAAGAAATAGCCAGGGAATTGTTATGGCTAGGCTTGTATAGCCCTAGGGCCGATAGCCTAGTACCAACCTATGAATCTTTCTTCCCTGTCTGCTTGTCTGCTCCAATTATTTATTAGTTGAGGCCCTTACTAGGTGTAGGAGCTCTGCCCTTATTCACATACACACACACACATGCACACATATATACACACACACACACACATACACACACACACACACACACACACACACACACACACACACACACACACACACACACACACACACACACACACACTTGCATATGCTCAAACAGACACACACACAGAGTTTCTCCATTGCCTGTCCCAGAACACAGGAAAAAATAATATTAATTGGATCAGGAAAAACAGTTGACATCCAGAAGTTAACGGGTGGATCAGGATCAGAAATCTAGTATACTTAAGAGTGGCCTCTTATTTTATTCTTTATTTCTTTATAACAGTAACACTTTTATGAAGTAGCAGATACTTTTTAGACATATTATGGCAAAATAATATAAATAATTATTAGGGTATGGTCGCTGAAGTGAATATTTAATATGAACTCTAAACTGAACAGTTGCTCAGTACAGTGATAGTAACTGTTCTTTTTTCCTTCAGTTTTCTTGATTACCAGTACAAATGTCTGCATCAGCCATGTCCCAGAGCTAATCACTGATCATTCACTAATCACTCCACCTTTCCAAATAGCTATCTGACTTGCTTCTCTGGACTAAGGCCATGTGAACACGAAAATCTATAGTGTAAGCAGATGGAAGAAGTGTGCAGACAGGAGATCAGAAAATCCTAGTATGGCACAACCCTGAAAGCTGCAAAAGGCTTTTCTCAATGAACTATTCATATCCCACCAAATTCTCAAACTGCATCACATATGAATAAGCATTTGGACTGGTATTATTGGTCTCATCCAATTACTGTTAGTCATAGGCTATAAATCCCACCCCTCTCTCCCTCACTCCCTCCCAGAATAGGTGAGTTGGCAAAATGTTGCTGTGTCCTCTCTGCCATCTGACTCCTCAGAGATTGGGTTTACCAGTCACCTGAGCTGCAGATGGCAAAAGTAAGTGTTCTGTTGTGTTGCTGAAATGAAAATTAAGTAGTCATCTCTTGCACAGGCCCATCATAGATCTGGCTACAACTAACAGACATTGTCACTGGAAGAGTGGAGTGAGTTGAATTTAAATGTATGGAGACCAGCCCTGTTACACCAAGGGGAAGAGTGTGGGACTTACATCTACAACATTGTTCCTAAGCTGAGGCAGTGGTAGCAGCAAATAATGGTGACACTGTGGAATACCAGTCATGAAAGCTCAATTACTCATAACACATGCATATGCAGAAACAGTCTGTAAGTGGCTCAGCTTAGCAACAGCAAACCCAGAAGAGTCACAGCCTGGAGTATGATGGTGTATGTGGTCTTGCTGCTTAAGCTGATTGTTGGTCATCTTCAAGGAGAAAGCCTAAAAGAGTTAATTTTGCAGTTCAACGGGGAAGAATTGATGTTGAACCTAGTTCAAACAGAACTAGAAGATCATCTGGGAAAGACAAACGTTCATACAGTGTGGTTAAAAATAAATGCAGTGTACAGTGAAGTCATACACATATTCATACTGGACTTCAGGGTGGCCAACTTTGTAAATATAAGACACGGTGCTTTAATATAACAGAATCACATAAACCAGAAAAAGAAACAGAGAAACAAAAGGCAAGACTAAAGGCATATAGGCAAGTACGATCACTGAATAAAACTAATCAGTGAAGATAAAAGTAAGGCAACAAGTGATTAGTTAAGGAAGTGGCAGAGAAGGTTAGAGAAAAGTAGATAGGATTCATTAAGTCTAACTGAAATCAGAATGATAACGAATGACAAGGAACTGAAAGAAGTTTGCTGGAAATGCAATCATAACGTCTGAAGTTCAGAATGAGAAAAGAATGGCAAACACAATTCAGAGGCAAATATAAACTGGTATATATGAATACTGAGGCATGAAGAGAAAGAAAAAGAAGGCATAGACAGAATCCAAAGGCTTAATAAGTGGATCAGAAATTGTGAGGACAGTGATACAAATAAGATGGAAATGGTGAATGGGTACTTGTAATTTTTCGCAAATGAGAGAAGAGCAGATAAATACAGCAAGCAGCAGAAATGTTCTAGATGAAAAATCTGGACAGAGTCCCACCATGAAAGAAAGTGTCATGGAAAAACTAATACAAGTGAAGCTCTATGGTGTAATGGGGTCAACAAATATAGTGTTCTAAGGAACAAGGAGTAGAATTAGTGAAACTGCTGACAGGTCTAAGAGGTCATGGGAAGATGATGGTGAGGATGATGTGACTCTGGACAAGAGAAGGGCAGATATAATTCCAGTTTGCAGCAATGGGAGAAAAACATATATGATACTATAGGTCAATTAGTCTGACCCTCAGAATAGAAAAAATAATCCCTTCCAAAGGGAAAAAAAAACAGAATATTGTGGTTAATGGACTAAAAAAGCTAACTAACATAGAATCACTGCACAAAGGCTTCAGCAGGCAAATCTTAGAGAATTCTTCAACAGGAGACTAAAGTAGCAAAATATCATAGCAGCGATGGATTTCATTTTCTTCTAGGGGGTTTAACAAGGCAGATGTTATAGTGTCAAACAATAGATATAAACATTCAATAACCAATATGTGGGTGCAGGGCGATATCCTGAGTGGAACACTGACCACATAAAACTTCTATAGGAATATTAGTAAACAGTGTTTGAAGGAAAAGGCTGCTAGAAGTGCAGTTCCCCAGGGATCAATTCAGTACTGGGATACAGCCTCTTTATTGTCAGTATACATGATGCTGCAGAGAGATTAGAAGGTAAGGTAGGATATGTTTCTTTGCAACACATAGGATACATAGAGCTGAATGAACAGGATGAAATGTGACCTGATAAACTTGCAGATGTGGTCTAATCTATGGCATTTCTTATTTGTTGTTAAAAATGCAATGTATTATGTTATGCACCTTACAATGAAAAAGAAAAATGAAGTAAAACAACACATGCAGAAAAAAAGAAGAAAGCAAACATTTTATTTAATTAAGATTACTTAAATGATCAAAATCATTGCAAGCAGATAGTAAGAAAAACTTGAGAAATTTTACAGTTCATATGAATTCTTTCAAGTAGAAAGTGACATGTTGTGGCATTTCCATGCAGAAAGGTGGCGATATCCCAGTCTTGAGTACTTTATGAAATGCTTGAGGCCTCATCTCTACAGGAAACGATTACTCAAAGAAAAGCAGGCATAGAGGAAAGAAGGCACACAGCTAAGCCAATACAAGGAGCGAGAAGCTGCACAAATGATTTTAGCGTGCACTTGCTCACATGCAGGTATTAGAAGACCTCAAGAGATTCTTCATTTTTCTCTTTAGCATTGTATCTGGAAGTAGGGTTTCCCTGGCTGTGGGCAAGCTACAGGCATAAATGTAAGAAAGCCTTTTGTGTGTTTGGTGCTTGATAGCGGAGGTTACATGTTAACTGCTTACCTGCTACTTAAATACCTGTAAATTTTAAGAGAAATGTAAAATGGGATACCACATTTAGAATACAGAACTAATGATACTTTTTTTTTCGGGGGGGGGGGTAGAGGTCAGGTGTTTGTTTAAATAAGTCAATTGTTTGCCACTTTACATACTACTCAAGTGCTTATTAACTTGTATGGTTGTTGAAAACACTTGAGATAGAAAGGCTATGTAGATGCCAATTAAACAATATAACAAAAAACAAAAGAGAGGTGATTCAAGAAGAGAAACAGAATAAGACAGGTTGATGAATAGGTAGGAAAAGGCAGAGAGGACATGGAAAGGAAGAAAGATCAGCATGAGGATAGGAGACAGAATGGGGCAGGAAAGGTAGGAAACCTCAGGCATGGGACAAAAAGACATGGGTAGAAGTAGGCAGAGGAATATAGGCATCTGATAAAAACAACCAAGGGAGGCATCAGACGTGATGGTGGAGGGATGTCGGGGACTAGTGATAGGTAGGAAGAAAAAGAATGGAGTAGAGGGAGAGGAGGTTAGGAAAAGGATGATCGAGATATAGAAGCCAAGGAGAGGGAAATTGCAAGTAGAAATAGTGAGTTTCAAATATGGCCAGGCAGAACACTGCACCAATGGGTATTCTTGAGTTAAACAAACAGAGACGAGCAGTTAAACAGCGGGGAGGAAGGAGGTAGTGTCAGGTGAAAAAGGCGAGCTGGGGAAGAATGGCAATGTAGAATGTCATGGGTCAGGTAGACAGCACAATAAGGGCAGGAAGGCATGCCATAGAAGGTACAGAGTGAGTGATGGTGGTGGTGGAGGAGGGCTTGACTACTTGGAGTGTTAGATGAACTGGTCAAATGTCAGACAGAGCTTAATAGAAGTAGATATGGTCTCTGGATTTATCCTCATCAGGATGGGTGTAGTAGTGACTTACATGGTTACAAAAGGAAAAAATTACCTACAAATGGTGATGGCTCATGTGGGAACTAATGAGCTGGTGGAAAGGACAGTAGAAGAAGCACTGGTGAGGACAAGGGAATGGTAGTACTGTAAAGGGGCTTAGGCAGTATGCTGCCCAGCTCAAACAGCCATCAGTATGGGTAGGAAGAGGAGCAGGCATTTCAACTGCCAGCACAGAAGATGGGACACAACAGAATTCCCTCCCACCTTATCTTGCAAATAACTACCACTTATTTTGAAATGAGAAGCCTGACACAGTACTTGATGGATGTACTATTACATTAGTAAAGCATCATGTTCATATCTCTGTCATCTCAAAACAGTCATGTGGTTAATAAAACAATTAAGACCAAAAATTATACCAATCAAGTGTATTGCTTGTTCTAAAATCTAATAAAAATGGGAAAATATTGAATGTCGTTGATTCAGATAACATTTTAATGTTGACCTCTCATTTTAATCCAGGGGGATCTGGACCTCAATTTAATTTTGCAGTAAGATTCCCTTTGTAAAGAAAAAAAATTAAATCCCCCTTCTCTCTTCCTCTTCCTTCTCCCACTCAGAAAAACAAAAAAAAATAAAATGTAAACAAAATACTTTACCAGCACTATTTTGCTGTTTCTCAAAAATCCTCTTTAAATTTAAACCACTCTTTTAGCGGTAAAGTTAGGTTTCTCACTAAATACCTGGAAAAATCCTTGTTACCCCCTAATATTGGTTCTTTAATTTGGGGTGACCACTTTGTAGTGCAGGTAAGTTTTTGTTAAAAAATTTTTTACGAAAAACTACCTTCCAAGTACCTTCCAAATAATCCCATTTTAGGGTCCACCTCTAATCCCTGGCATCCCATGGTGAATTTCAAATAATTTTTTTTTTTTGGAAAATCCTATTATCCGTGTGAAAAGAGGGGTGGCCATGGGGTCCCTCTGCAGCCCCAGCATTTGCTAACCTGGTAATGACCTGGGTGGGAAAACCAATTTTTCCATGTTGACGGAAAATACAACATCCTTTTTTTTTGTTTTATTTATGGATTGTTTTTTTTTATTATCAATGGGGTAAAACACTGTTGACCAAACCTTTACAGAGGTTAACATTCATGTCAGATCATTTGAAATTCACCATGGATGCCAGGGATTAGAGGTGAATTTTTGACCTTAAAATGGGATTATTGATTATTCGGAAGGTAGAATGCATAGTTCCATTTTTTTTTTCAAATTGTTTATACCCCACCACTACAACAGGGTCCCCCCAAAGACATCCATTATCAATCCTGGTCAATTTATCTCTATCGCAGGTATGACCTCTCTTGCACTTGATTTGATTTGGAATTTATATCATTTTCTCCTTTATTATTAATAGGGCAGGTGAGGATCTTTGGTTTTTGAAAAGAAGGAGGAAGGAGGTTTGGTCAAAGAAAGGAAACCAATTATTTCCCACCTCACTCACTAACAAAATGGAAGTGTTTACACAGTTTGTAGTTAGGAAAAGTGGATCCCAACCTGATATGTTCTTTTGGAAATGAGAAATGAGTTCAGACTGTAGGGAGAATTAGGACATTTTAACTAGGAACTGGGGAGTAAGGGTTTTCCAGGTAGTGGGTAGGAGAGGTACCATTTTTTGAAACAAAAAGAGTGTGTTAAAGTTAAATGGGAGTTTTGTTTTGAGAAAAAGCAAATTGGTAAATGTAAACCAGTGGCCCAGAAAGGGACTACTTAATGTAAATTTTGTTTTGTCGCTTCTAGGTTTTTCTTAGGACATATTTTACTGGAATTTTTTTTTCCTTGACCTTGTCTCAGTCATTTAATTGTGTGGAACCAGAGGATATTTATATCGCCAACCAGTGCTCCTCATTTGATGTTACATCGGGGGATGAACACCATGAATTAAGAAGGAGAGTAGGGAGCACATTTTTTAGCAGATTTCAGGGACTAAAGATGGGATGATGTTTAAGCATTCATTGATTTGTTTACTTTTAAAAAATTTTTTGTTTTTCTGTATTAGGGATTTGAGGAAAGGAGGTTAAAGAATTTTTCTCAAATTTTATGTACTGAGGAATTCATCAAGGGAATTATATAAATTTTATCCACATGAGTATTTTTTATTAAAAAATTATTAAATTCACAGTTATCTTACGAGGTTAAATCAGGACATTCAATATTTCTTCAATTTATTAGATTTTTAGAATATTTTTTATTTTAGAAGAGTTTTTTTTATTTATTGATTTGTAAGCTAATTACACTTGATTGGTACTAATTTTGGTCTTAATTAGTTTTCATTAACCACATGACTGTTTTACACGGGTATTTTATTATTCTTGATTATCTTTTATTATTCTTTGTTAATTAAACGGTATTTACTCTCTGTCATCTCCTCATCTAAACCCCCCACTTCATAAACTGACCCCAAATGAGTATTTCTAATTGTGAATGCAGGCCATGACACCTGTTTGTACATACCCACTGCCTATGTTCATCCTTGTGCACATAATCATCACATTTCACCACTCCTGATACCTAAATCCCTGATCATCAAAAACAAGCTCTGACTGAGGGATCCCACAGTCCTTCATGAGGCTGGTCACGCCTTAAAGCTGCTCTATCCAGTATAATGAGTAAAAGTGTATTGTAAACATTTAAAACACATTTTTCAACATGATATTTTGCTACCAGAAGGGTAGTAACTTTCTGTCATTAGACAGATGGTTTCAGACTGGATAAAAAGTAAAGAAAAAACTGAATGTGCAAGGCACTTTGTTGAGGTTAAGCTTCAGCCTAGTGAAGGCAGTAATAAAAGAATGGCAACGAGGCTGTGGATAGCAGACCTGCTAGGTGCCTTGGAGGCAGTCAAACAGTAGGGAAAGTGGTGTCTGGACTTTACAATTATTCTGTTAAATAACTTGAGGGTTGATTCCACTGAGTTTTTGAAAAAGCGATATGATGTAGTGATTCCCTTTCAGAAGAGATGCGGGTGTGTAATACAGGTCAATGGAATGAATCAGTCAAATAGTTGTTATTGAACAGACGTTTGTTACCTTGGACAATAGGGTAGGGCAGAGAAATCTGTACTTGAGCAAAATTTTAACAAATGAGGAAGGATTTGACTGGAGTTTCTGAAAACCATGATGGCGCAAGGACTTTCTGAAAGTTTAGTGGGTATTGCTGTTGTTGTTGCCTTATAGAGCATATAGTTGACTGAGACTAATTTTGGTTCTGTTGATAACTTGATACGAGAAGGAGCAGATCTTGTTCCAAATTGTTCCAAATCCAGTAGCATGGTAAGAGGATAATGGCTGATGGAAGACCTGTGTTTATGGGTCATGATATTTTGGATACAATCATGGAACAGTTTTCATCTGCCACATTTGGGTGTTTTTGGTGCAAAGGTACAAGTTATAGGTTGCATCAATTTTAAAGGTGTTTTCTTTCCCCAACAGAAATGTAACTGCTAACTTCAGGTCAGTAAACAATGGATAAATAAAAATAGCATCAAGACCACTGATCCAAACAATGAGCAGATTTAATGAAACACTTAGCGCCTCGGCTTTCAAAGCCTTCCAAGAATAAGCAATGGATAGGTTGCAAGGGTTGCCACAGTCACTGGATTATGTGAGTGAGGAATCTGTGGCAGTGGAGTAGGATAAATTGAATGAATGATTGGAAATTGTTGAATGTCATAGAACTGGAAGAAAAAAAGGGAGAAGGAGTTTGAGCAAGAGGAAGGTAAGGCAATTGTACCATGTTAATTGGGAGGTATATACTGGGAAAAGAGCTGTTGCTTGGTCACATATAGGGACATGGAGTTAATGGACAACACTGGTAAATGTAGCCAAGTGATTTGCACTGCTCTGACCTGTAGCAAAGTGGGGTCTGTACTTTGGAGGATATATGTTTAAAAGGTTCCTGACAATATGTGTATAACTTGAAATGCAACTTCCCATGAACTAGTTTAGAGGCACTTACAGTAAAGAAGCTTTTATCTAGGTAAATAATGCTTATTGTCTTCATGTAGTTTGTGCGAGTTTGTGTTTTTCAACTGTGCTGGCACATGATAGCCATGTTTTAACTGGATATAATGTTATAATTTTTCTCTTAATGACAGGATTTTTGTTTAACAGCAGTGACTTCAAAGACGTCATAGCAGGTTGGGACTGTAGGCTGGCCATGATGTTTATAATAATCTTTCTATGATCCTGAAATAATGTTATTCAAAAGGTTTTGTGAAATCAAATTGCATATGATACAGTTTTCAGAATACTGTATTCATGATCATTTTCAAATCAGTGCTATGAAAATGCTGTGTTAAAGATAGTCATACATGATGTTGGTTTGGAAATTATATATTAATATTCAAATATAAGAGTTTTGTGCCGCCCTAGTGATATATAGGGATGAATCCCTGACTGTGATCCAGATGACCTCGGTTTAATTTGTGGCTTGGATACCTGATAGAGCTGGCAGGGAGGATGGGTATATCCATCCTCAGGGCAGGGAGCGTGTCAGTGTGGGAGGATTGTTCATTAAGCCCAGGTGAAGTCCAGAGCTTGAAATGATCTCTATATTAGGATATGCAGGTTGCTTGAGGAGGCATGACTGCTGTAAGGTCAAGGTCAGCTATACCTCAGTTCCCACTTAGCCTACAGCAGTAGCATCAGCATGCTAGTGGGTACAGTGGAAGGAAAAACCCTGTAAACTATAGTATGACAACTCCTTACCTGGCCCTGTTCTACTATGTGTACCTGGTGTGTTGTACTCCTTGACTTACACATGGGGTTGCTGACCTCCATAAATATAGACTCTCCTGGAAGGAAAACCCTCCCAGCATGGATTACATTTGGGACTTTGAGTGTCTGAGGATCCAAGAAGAATATTATAAAGGAATTGGAAATGGAGGAGCCTGAAATCAACAGCAATTTGCAAAATGACATCACAGTTTTACAGGTTATGTGTAGTTACTGGGTTGTTATTAGTAAGGACTAGTGTGATGATGTGAGGTAGTGCCAACTGTACCAGGGGGAGTGGGGCAGTTCATGTGTAACATATGCCAGCATAGCTAGCTGGAGTTTTGTAAAGAATTATATGTAATTTGAATATCAAATGGATTTGTGCATATGATTTTGTTAAAATGTACTTGTAAAGCTGCTTGGATTAAAATGTATAAACTGTGGGTCTTGCTAGACAGAAAAGAAATGTATATCTATGTCAGGTTATATTATTGTAACTGATGAAATGTATATAATTTAACAGAAGATACTGGAAGAGAAGGGGTTACGTTCAGCCCAGCCAACCTTAAGAAACATAGCCTGAAATTAAATGTCTTGGTTTAGGCCATAAAGGTTTTATCTCAAAGATCTGAATGCAGCCAGGGATGCAATGTCTGTGAAAATCCTGGGCTGAGATCCTGCTCTGTTGTCCTTAGCAGTGAACTAATTGCTACCCTGGGGTGCCAGATAATGGCTTGTTAGTTTCTGCAGGAAGGGTAGAAGTGTTGGAATTGTTTTACAATTTCCAGATGCAGTAATAAACCTTAGCTAAAGTTCTGTGTATAGTGACCCATCAGTGGCAGATCCTGGTTCAATTTTTAGTGAGAGGGTAATGCAGTAACCACAGAGTCAGGTGAACAGTTGTGATGTCATTCTGTTGCCAGCACTTGAAATTGTATTTGAATACTAGTGAGAGATGTGAGGTGTGCACTCTGTTTTTGGATCTGACAAGACACTGATCCGCATTCATCTTGCCTTGTTTTAGTAAGTAACTAGGGAACAGTAATGCTTCAGTCAGTTAGAAAAATATAGTGAGATTAGCTAAATGTAGTTTTTTTCTGTAGATGTCTGAGTCTTTCCATCTATGTTGTTTTTTTTCTGTGATTGAAACTTTGGTATTTGTTGTAAATAGATATGCAGTATTTTCATGTTTTTTATTATTTATTATTAAATATACCTAAACTTTTCATTGTGGCTGGTCTTAGCTGTTGAGAGTACTTGCATTTATTTAGTGGCACTGTGGCTCCACATTCCTGAAAGTCTTGCTGCTTGGTTAAACACTACCAGTTGTATAAATATTAACTTTAATAAGTGCAGTTGGGTACACTGGTAAGGGCCTTAAAGTAGCTGGCTTTGGGTGTTCTGGTGGCAGCAGATCTACCTTACAGTCTGGGTGGAGGTGGCAGAGTGGGTAAGCTGTGACAGCCTTTCCCAGGTGAGTGTCCATGTGTGTGAAATTCAAATCTCAAAAGAGTGCGTGTGACAGCTACTTTGAAAAGGGACTGTGAGAGAACTGATTTCATAGAGAGGGTGGTGGAGGACTTGGCTTGGAACACCTGGCTAAGGACTCATCTCTATAGTGATGAGTGGAGAGTCTTATTTGGGGCGTGGAGAGAAAGCCCAGCCCCAGGACTGGAGTGTGCATTCTCTGTGTGCTCTTAAGGGAAACTGTACTTGGTGCAGAGGATTGCATCTGAAAATACAGTGTGTGGTTCTATTTTTCTCACAGTGAACATTCCCCACCAGTGTCAGTGGTGAGGATTGAGGCTCCTTGATCACTGTCCCAGAGAAGGGACATCACAACTAGTATGTGCTTTTTCATTCTAAATGATATGAAGTAAAACAATAATACCCTTATAAGGACAGTGGTCCCCAGACAACAGTGATGTAATACTTTATAAGAGGCTGATCACCAGGATGGTAACGATTTTCTCATTCATTGTCATGTATGTATGATTACATGGCTGCTTATTTTACTGGCTATCGCTATTGTTCTTGAATCATTGTCATTAAAAAGGTTTTGTCAAAATGGGTTTGCATGATGAATGGTTTAAAATGGTATATTGGCTCAGTCCTGAATCAATGCCCTTTAAAGAGTTTACTTAAAATAGTTTGTTGTGTCAAACATTTCAAATATTTTTATTCCCGACTGTTAGCATTTCACAGTTAAGATGTAGTTAAGGGATGGTTATTAACAGTGGAGTCAAGTATGCAGTAACTGATAGACTTGTAAGTAAGGTGAGTGTAATGTCCTTAAGGATGAAAAAACTTCCCAATGGGTTATTATTTCATTGATTCTATATAAGTGTGATAATCAGGGTGGAGTATTACTATTAGTAAGGAAAAGTATATGGTGACTAATGTTGATTTGTTACTCAGACACCGATAATCCCCCTGCTAATGAAAATGCTGTCCAAGGAGCCATTATGTAGTACAATACAGACTTGATAATTATAAGCTATGATTTTTCTGTGAATGGACATTCACAATTGTTTGTTTATTAGGATCATAAATCATGCTTATTCATAAAGATATGTTAAAAGTAGGTCAAGCATTTGATCAATGATTTTGAACAGTGAATAGTACTGTAATTAAGCCCTCAATAAAGAATGAATCCTTTAAATAGCAGTGAATTCAATTATTTTGATTGGTATTCAGGGTGGACATGATACTGATATTAATATGGGTTCATACTTTAAGATTGATCATTTTATTGTATACTGGTATCATTGGCAATTCAAGGCCTGCTCGATTGTCTTTGCATAACATGTGGTCTAACAAAATATAATAGGAAAGGAATAGATGTTGGATGACGGCTGTGGTTTTAGAAGAGTTATAATGTCATACTGATTGCCAGGTAAAGATCTACAATCTGCAAGTTGACAGGTTGATAAACTCACAGTCTCTAGCAGTTACGTAGATAGCACTATATTTTAGTCTACTTTGCTAGTGACTGGCGCTAACAAATATGTGATCTTAGTGTATTGAAATATGTCTTAGATTATAGTTTATTATAGGTCACTGTCCTGCTCTTTAGTGAAATAGAAAGTAGTTATGACAATGGTCCCCCTCAGTAACCATTAATAACCTTAAAAGACTACTAACTCGAGCACCTCTCATATCTCTACATCTGTCTACTGTCATAAACAACTTTTCTACTACCATACAGAGCATCACATCTTCTAACTCTGAAATCCTAGTAGGCCTTAGTTCCACTTTTAATTTTCTAGACATCAGCTCATAAACAATATATAAAGTAGTATTTATTATATCTAACAATACCACCTATATTCTTCATCCTAAGTTCATTAAAAAAGCAGATGCCTAAGTTTACATCCCCTTACCTTACTCTAGAATCAATCTCTTCAAACTGGCACTGTTGCCTCATTATGAAAAATTACCTCTGTTAGCCTTTATTACCCACATTTCTAAAATCCTTCATACAACCTTTCAAGAACATTGCAGGCTAAGAGCCATACTACCTCCAATAAAAATCCTCCAAAAATAGCCTACAGACAGATACTGGGGTATGCAAGTTTGCAGTCTTATTCTACACCTCATCCTGATGTCATACCTGTTTTTAAAAGAAATACGGCCCTTTGTATGACAAATGGCCTTATTTACACCAACATTAGTTTCATAGTTTCATAGTTTCATAGTATAGTACTAGGCTATTTGCCCTGGGGCATTTGTAAGCCTAGCCATAGTGATGTGGCATTTGCCACCCCATGAAATGGTACAAAAATGTACAGAATAAATTTAGAATACTGTGTCTAGTAGTGACACAATGAAGGTCCACTTATATAATAGAATTAGTTTACTGTGCCCCTGTTTAGCGGTGACACAGATGTGACCCCTGGGGTAAACTTATGATCTCCCATCCACTCATCAAGATTTCTCTTGAAGAGAGTCAGTGAGGGGCTCTGCCTAATATGAACTGGGATCTTGTTCCAAAGCATGGGAAGCCTCTGGGTTATGAATCTATCCCTCCAGCATGTCCTATTCATACTTGTGCCGAGGTTTAAGTCTTTAGTTCTCGTGGTCCTGATGGACTTGGATTTTTTGAGGTGGAGCATGTCCATCAGATCCTGATTGGACATGGCCTTGTACGTCAGGCAGAGATCACCTCTGAGCAGGCGGTATGGTACTGAATAGAGCTGAAGTTTCTTTAGTCTGGCAGAATAAGACATGGAGACCCTTGATCCTCTTGGTGAGGTACTTTTGTGGTCTCTCCAGCTGTTGCAAATGCCGGGTGAGGTACATACCAAATGGGGCATTGTACTCAATCATGGGTCTGATGAGGGAGGAATATAGGGGTACAATGACATCCTTGGATCTGGATGTGAATCCCTTCATGATGAGGTGTGCAAGGTAGAATGTTTTTCTAACCACTTTGGCAACGTGGGTATCAAATGAGAGGTCGCTGTCGACTTGGGTCCCTAGGTCTCTGATTACTTTTTCAGTACTCAGTGGGTTGCTGTCTATGTGATAATTTGTGGGTACTTTGTTTTTCCCAAAGGGATGACTATACATTTTTGGCATTTAGTTTAAGGCCGTGACTCCGGCACCAGTTGTCCGTTTCTGTGAGGCCTTTTTGTAGGATGTGTGTGTCTGCTGGTGTATCGACTATGGCGCCTAGTTTGCAGTCATCTGCGAACTTTGTCAGCCACAGCCCTCCCATGTTTGCTTTAACATCTGAGAAATAAATGCCGAACAAGAGGGGTCCCAGGAAAGATCCCTGTGGGACACCACTTGTGACTGGCTTTGAGTCTGACATTGCTCCAGCGATTTTAACTTTATGGGTTCTGTCCTTTAGCCAGTTTGCAACCCATCTGGTGACATAAGGGTTTACATTTAAGCTGTTGAGCTTATCTATGATGCCTGAGTGGGGTATTGTGTCGAAGGCCTTAGCCAAGTCCAGGTATGCTGTATGGACTGCTTTGCCCTCGTCAATGGCTCTAGTGACTATTTCGAAAAAGTCAACCAGGTTTAAAAGGCAAGATCTGCCCTTTACAAAGCCGAACTGGGTGGGGTCAAGTGTCTGTAGGTCCCCTATGTCTCTGTTTATGAGTTCCATAATGATTCTTTCCATAGCTTTGCAGACCAGGCTGGTTAAGCTTATGGGGCGGTAGTTTCCAGGGTCTGTAGAGGTACCCCCTTGTGGAGTGGGA
Organism: Protopterus annectens; assembly: GCF_019279795.1. Classification (NCBI taxonomy): domain Eukaryota; kingdom Metazoa; phylum Chordata; order Ceratodontiformes; family Protopteridae; genus Protopterus; species Protopterus annectens. The sequence continues at coordinate 1,474,443,749 of NC_056739.1, forward strand.
CCACTGTTGCTGTATGCCAGTGTTCAGGTACATATCCCGAAGTAAGGCTAAGGTGAAATAGCATTTTTATGTGTGGGTTTAGCTCCTCTTGGAGTTCACGTAACATGCAACCCGGGATACCGTCAGGTCCCATTGATGCTGTGTTTTTTGCTTTGTTTAGGGCGGGTCTCACTTGGACATCTGAGATGACAGGGAGATTACATTCAGCTGGGATAAGTATTTCTTCTTTTGGGGGTGAAGGAGGGGAGAAATTTGCACTGAACCTGTCAGCCAGAATGTTGGCAATATCTGTGGGTTCAGTGTATCTTTTATTGTTGTGAACCAACTCCGAGCATATCTGAGGGTTTCCGCCCAGGTTTCTAACATAGCTGAAGAAGGCTTTGTGGTTATCTTTAGTGTCCTTAGCGATTTTTCTCTCAAAGTTGGCCTTGGATGTTTTTATGAGAGAACGTAGTTTTCTGCTAATGTTGATCAGAGATGTCTTCCCTTCATGGGATTTTGCTCTGACTTGCAGTAGCTTCCTTCTTTTGTTATACAATTTGTTTATGGCTGAGGTCCACCAGACAGGATGCTTACCTTTGGTGGAGAGGGACTTGGATTTGTTTGGGATTGCATGATCCATGCATTCTTGGAGATGTCCATAGAAAGCATTTGTGAAGGATTCGGCATTGTGGGATGTGGTATCCACTGGCACAGTGGGCTTAAAGGATACCATCTCAGTCTTAAGAAGAGTGAAGTCTGCTTTTGAGAAGTTTTTCACTGTGGTCTTTTGTGCTGGGGGTGGAGGTGGGATATGGGAGGGTTGGGAGGGTGGCCTAATGGTTAAGGTGTTTGCCTTACAAACACAAGATGCAGGGGTGAGAGTCTCCCAAATTAATGGCTGGAGCTTAAAATGGCTCACAAGGGCAGTTAGCTTAGTACTAATCTATGAACCTATGAACCTATGTATATCCAGGGTGATTAGTTTGTGGTCAGATCTCACTAGTGAGGGGTATACTTCTGGTGTGGAGCATTTTGTCCCCATGTTTGTGATGATCAGGTCTAGTATATTATCTCCCTTAGTGGGAGAGGTGACTAATTGTTCCAGTGCATTTGAATTTATGAATTCCAGGAACCTTTGGGCTAGGGTATTAGGGCTAGAATAATGTACCCAATCTATGTTTGGGTAGTTGAAGTCTCCCAGTATGATGGTATTTTGTGATACATTCATATCCTCCAATGTCTTCAGGAAGGCTGAGTGGAGTTCTTGAGATTGGGAGGGTGGTCTGTAACATGCTACCAGTTGTATAGCAGTTTTGCCTATGGTTAGTTGCACCTGTATGGTCTCTGATGCTTCATGTGTTGCTACTAACCTGGAGGTGTGGGTGTCCTTGATGAATATGGACACTCCCCCTCCCTTTGTGGTTCAGCCCGGGTTTTGGAGGCGAAAAGCATGATACAAAGTATAGCCTGGTAGCACTGGGGTGCTCTCAGGAGCCTTGAACCAGGTTTCAGTTACTGCACAGACGTCGATGTTCTCCATGCTGAGGAGTGCATCAAGTGCCTGCATCTTGAGATTTAGACTTCTGGCGTTGAGCAGCATTACCCTTAGTTTTTTTCCATTATTATTTTCTAAGGAGGTGGGTTTGTCTTTTGAGCCTTGCCTAAAAAAGGCACTATGGGGGTGGCAAGAGCCTTAGCCAATATCCGGAAGCCCAGTGGTGACAGGTGTAAGCCATCCCTTGTGAAGCAGCGTGGCTTGTCCAACATGTCATCCCAGGCAGACAGACATTGGATCCCCTTAGAATGACACCAGTACTTGAGCCAATTGTTAAAGCTGATCATCTTGTCTTTGTATTGTGGTATCATTCTTGGTGAGGGCAAGATGCTGCTCAGGGTCAGGGTCATACCAGCCTGGGCTACATAATCGGAGAGCTCCTCTATGTCTTTTTTCATGTAGTCCAGGGAGGTACATCACAGGTCATTCACACCAGCATGGACAATGACGGAGTCATATTTGTACTTGCTTTGGAGTGACTTGAGTGCGTGTGTTATGTGGCGGATCCTAGCTCCCGATAGACAGTTCACAGTCACCTTCTCCTTGTTCAGCCTGGTCAGCGGGACATCAGTGTGTCTGACTATAGAGTCACCTATTACTAGTGTATCAGGCAAGGTGTTTGGCCTTAAGGGCTGTGATTGGTTGACACACTGATTTATTGAAGTATGTGTTGCATGTGTTTTGTTTTGAGGTGGTGGATTTTTGGGTGTCTGCTTTGGGAGCCTCTGTTGTTTTGGTAAGTTTTTTATTAGAGCCACCGAGTATGTCTTTGTGTTTTTATGTGTTTGGTTTGCAGTTGTGGTAGGTCTATGTGGGACTGGGATTGTTGTGTGTGTGGTTGCCATCTCCTCCTGTCTGGTCATGCCAGCCCTGAGTTGAGAGAGTTCAGCCTCCAGTTTGGCTATATAGTTGCATCTCTCACATGTATTTGTGTTTGTTGGGAGGAGGAGAGGGTTGTCTGTGTACATGAGACAATTGTAGAAAACAATAATGGAAAAAAACTAAGGGTAATGCTTCTCAACGCCAGAAGTCTAAATCTCAAGATGCAGGCACTTGATGCACTCCTCAGTATGGAGAACATCGACGTCTGTGCAGTAACTGAAACCTGGTTCAAGGCTCCTGGCTTCTGTGTTCAGTGTATTACCATCGATGTGGTAATTCATGGGAACAGGGTTTTTCTCAAAGGGGATGATAACACAGTTTTTGGCATTGAGCTTAAAGCCATGGTTCTGACACCAGTCGTTGGTCTCAGTGAGGCCATTCTGTAGGATGTCAACATCACTTAGGGAGTTAATAATAGCAACCAACTTGCAATCGTCTGCGAACTTTGTCAGCCAGAGTCCCTTCGTGTTGGCCTGGACTTCAGAGAATTAGATACCAAGCAAGAGAGGACCCAGGACCAAACCATGTGGGACTCCACTCGTGACTAGTCGGCAGTCTGACTTGGAGTCAGCTACTTTCACACTGTGGGTTCTATCTGTAAGCCAGTTTGCAACTCACCTAGTGATATAGGGATTGATGCCTAGCTTAGTGAGTTTTTCTATGATTCCTGAGTGGGGAATGGTACTAAAGGCCTTGTCCAGATCAAGGTAGGCTGTATGAACCACCTTGCCTTCATCCACAGCTCTGGTGACTGACTCAAAGAAGTCAACCAAGCTGAGCAGGCATGATCTACCCTTCACAAAACCAAACTGTGTGGGATCCAGAGTTTGGAGATTCCCTATATCCTTGTTTATTTAGTCCATGATGATGCATTCCATAGCTTTGCATATCAGACTTGTCAGGCTAATGGGGTGATAGTTCCCAGGGTCTGTACTTGCTCCTCCTTTGTGGAGAAGGATGACTGTAGCAGTGCGCCATTTGGTATAGACAAAGCCTGAGGTGAGGCTGTGATTGAAAAGGGCACACAGGTGAGGTGCCAGTTCACTCTGTAGTTCATGTAGAACACAGCCAGGGATATTGTCAGGTACCATAGAAGCTGTCGGCTTGGCCTTGAACAGTGCTGTTTTAACCTGTGCAGCAGTTATACTGGATGCCTGACAATCTACTGGTATTGTGATTGGTCCTTTGGGGGGAAGAGAGGGGTAAAGTTGGCATTGAATCTGTCGGCCAGTATATTGGCAATATCTGTTGGCTCGATATAGGAGGTACCATTGTGCAGTAGCTCAGAACAAATCTGGGTATTGCTGTGGAGATTCTTTACATAACTGTAGAAGGCTGTGTGGTTGTTTTTACTATCTGCTGCATTTCTGTTTTCATAGCTAGCTTTAGATGATTTGATGAGGGATCTCAACTTTTTGTTGAGGCTGATAAGGGAGTTTTTCCAGTCTTGGGACTTCACCTTATTCTGCATCAGTTTCCTCCTTCTGTTGTAGAGGTTGTTTATGGCAGGGGACCACCAGATTGACTTCCTTTTTTGGAGGAAAGCATCTTAGTTCTATTGGATATGGCAAGATCTATGCGTTTGTGTACGTGTTCATACAGTGCATTGGTGTATGAGTCGGTGGTCATGCAACTATTCTCCATTTGCATGGGTGCTGTGAATTTAGCCTCCTCTGTTTTTAGGAGCCCAAAGTTAGCTTTGGAGAAGTTTTTCATGTTGGTTTCCTTTGCTGGGGGGGGGGGGGTGGATTTCCAAGATGATTAGTTTGTGGTCGGATCGGGAGGAGTTGACTATTGGTGTAGAGCAATGGCCGCCCATGTTAGTAATGACCAGGTCAAGGATGTTGCTTCTAGTGGGGGTAAGAACAAGCTGGTCCAGGGCATTGGAATTAAGGAATTCCAGGAAACACTGGGGAAGTGTATTGGTACATGAGTAGTTTTCCCAGTTAATGGAGGGATAGTTGAAGTTGCCCAGTGTGAGAGTGTTAGGTTGGACCCTAATATTCTCCAGGGTGCTTAGGAGCGTGGAGTGTGAGTCTTGGGACATGGTTGGGGACCTGTAGCAGGCTACGACCTGAATCACTGTCTTACCCAATGTTAGCTGCACCTGAAGTATCTCTGATGCGTTATGTTGGGCTACTAGTCTGGAGGTGTGCACACCCTTTATGAATATGGAAATACCACTGCCTTTGTAGCTTCTGTGCAAGTTCTGGAGCCGAAAGGTGTGGTATGAGTTATAGCCTGGTAGTGCATGGGTGCTTTCTGCTGCCTTGAACCAGGTCTCTGTTACTGCACAAATGTCGATGTTCTCCATTTTAAGGAGTGCTTCAAGTGAGTGCATTTTGAGATTTAGACTGCTAGCATTGAGCAGCATAACCCTCAGATTGCATTTGTTTGTAGCTGTTATGCTGATAATTTGGTCTTTGGAACACCGCCTAAAAAAGGCACTATAGGGGTGGCAAGAGCCTTGGCCAGTATCTGGAAGCCCAGGGATGACAGATGCAGGCCATCTCTGGCAAAGCATTGAGGTCTGTCAATCATGTCATCCCAGGCAAACAGATACTGGATCCCCTTAGAATGACACCAAAAACTTAGCCAATTGTTGAAATCAATCATTTTCTGCTTGTACTGTGGTATCATTCTGGGTGATGGTAGGATGCTGCTCAGGGCTAGGGTCATACCCGCCTGGGGTACATAATCTGAGAGCTCCTCCATGTCTTTTTTCATGTAGTCCAGAGAGGTACATCTCAGGTCATTCACACCCACATGTACAATGGCAGAGTCATATTTGTACCTGTTGTTGAGGGACCTGAGTGCATGCGTTATGTGGCAGATCCTGGTACCTGACAGAAAACTGTTACTTTCTCCTTATTCAGCTTAGTGAGTGGGACATCAGTGATAACCTATATAAATTTTAGTAGCTTGAGATGTGAGTCAAGCTCATATCAAGATAGTAAGATAGATTTTTGATTAGTTATGAGGAGATACTGATAATTCTATTTCTAGTAGAGTAGATATTTTGAAATATTAAAAATAATGTATTTACATATGTGTGCATTGAAAATGGATTTACATCAAACAGAAAATAGAAAAAAAACATGGAATATATAAATCCCAGTGAAAATGACAGCAAAACAATTTAACCTATTAAAAGATTCACAAATACTAATAAGAAAATATATATACAAAAATAGTTTTGCGGGGGAACAAATCCTCCTGTGCCACCCATGTGACACCTCTGTCCTTCACAGTACATATTCCCTACTTTAATATGCTAATTCTAAACTTGCACAACTGTGGGAAGGGGCAAACATCCTCAAAGGGTTAAACTCATAGTATGTTAAAACAACTAAAAGGTTACACTCCCACTCAGTGCCAAATTCAAAAAGCTACCATGAGGTTACATGAGGTATGGACCTCGCTGTAACTTTTTCACATTCAGAGACAGCTCTACCGCAATGGTTTTTGCATGAAGGCTTGCAGCACTATGGTGGGCTGTCTGTGTGATTGTGCTAGATGCTAATGAGGCATTCCTGGGGAGGGGCGTATGCTAATTAGCTATGTGCTCTTCCCTCAGAACTGCCTAGGGGTAAGGCATTTATATGACCAAGTGAGTCAGAGAATTGTTTGGCTGCATAGATAGTATGGTCACTCCTGGCTGCCCATGGTAGTGAAGATAGTCTTTGGTCATGTTCATCCATTGAGGTAGAGGTAGGTGCTGGGGAGTTTAGTGGTCAGGTAGTGTTAGGGGGTGTATGTGCATGAGTGTATGTGAAGGGGTGTATATGTGAGAGTTTGTGGGAGTGTATATGTCTGCCTAGGAAGTAGCAGTAGAGGAGTTAGTGAGGGATGGGTTAGGTAGTCGTGTGTGTGTGTGTGTGTGTGTGTGTGTGTGTGTGTGTGTGTGTGTGTGTGTGTGTGCGTGTGTGTGTGTGTGTGTGTGTGACTCCATCAGCCACCAGGTATAACTCTAAATACATAGATTGGGGGGCATGCTAGACACCAGGGAGAACTCTTCATTTCATACCTTAACAGCACTTCAACATAACAGGGATTGGGACAGAAAGCACTAGACAACAGGAAAAACTCTTAATGTAGTGACTTAATGGCAAAATATTGAGATTTTGGAGGGTTCACACTAGACATCAGGGAAAACATTACCTACCTTTTTAAAAGAAAAAAAAATACAGTAGCGAGGAGGGAGTAAAAGGCTCCATAACTCTGTACCCTTGGAATGTGTAACTCCAGCATAACCCACTGTGCTAACTCACAAGTTAGTATAGGAAGAGTGTGTTTTAATAATACAAATGAGAGGGATGGAGGTATGCCTTTTTGGATGGATGAGGCTTCAGGATAGAGAGGGGAGAAACACTACATGGCATCAGGGAGCATGTTAAGATATGCAACTCTGAGTCACTTGCAAAGTTAATAGAGCAAGAGAGCTAGCATCACAGTGCAATAATAAGTGGTAAGTAGGAGGGTAGTAAAAAGGAGACACTGTGGATGTTTTCACCACATGGGGGATAGTTATGGGGCTATGTGGTAATGTGTGTGCATATTGTGTGTATGTGTTTGAATGAGGAAGGATGCCAGTTCTAACACAATGCAGCCACCTCCACTGCTAAGTACCACAGGAGGTGCTGATCTACTCTCACTGTAGATATGTAGATATCGGTGATTCATTTACAAGTACAAACGCACACAATGCATAAACTCAGCAACGCTGCCTCAATAATAATGACCTTCAAACAGAGCACAGCGGTATTACTGGCAGTAATATTAAATCACTTGATAAAGCACTGTTCTCCCATACATACAATAAGTCCATTCAGATGTAATATTATATTCATATTAATGGACAGTTGGAATTCAGGGGTTACACTTATTTGTATATGAGTCACAAAAACAATGTAGATGTGTAGTTTGCAGCTTTGCAAGGTTAGTTATGGTGACTAGTATACTGATGTTACAAAGTCAAAGTTTGTGATCTAGATAAAAAAAAATCAGAAGCTATATTTTTCAATAAATTCCACTGAAAAATAAAATAAACAAAATGTCTTGTATACTTATGTATAGAGTATAGTCAAAATATTTTGAAGAGTTTATTTTAGCATTTGAGCTTTCTGAAATTGCTTACATAATGTCAGTTTTGCTCAAATGTCCACCACATGTGAGACACACAAAGGTGAAGCTTTTACTTACTAAACATACTATCCATGGTCTAATCTTTTCCCAGTCTTCAGTATTATAACAAGAGGAGGTGACGGAAAACTAGAAATAAGTGTATCTGCTTAAACTGATATACATACACCTATGCAAGTCTTCCTATATATAAACAAAGCGGAAGAACAGAAAAGGAAGAGGCTTGTGTCCAATGACAGCAAGAAAGGTGTAACAGTGTAGTATTGTTTATAACCAATCATTCTATGCTTTAACTGAAGCTGAACATTCATTACTAAACAAAGGAATGACCTTCATTCCAGTGAGCAATGGTGACTTCAGCTTCATCTTTCAACTTCTCATGTCAATTTACTAAATAAAGGACTGAATTTTATACCAGGGTTTTTTGTGCCTGAGGATACCTTTGCACAGAATGTATCATCCTTTTGTAGCTGTCTTAACTTGAAACTTTTCTTCCATACAGCATCTGACTCACAACCACAATCTGGATTCAAATATCATAAGTCTAGTTTCAATCCACCAATGTATCCTACTGTCTTTATGTTCCAAATTCGATCCTCAAAGATCTACACTTTAATTTTATGGAACATCAAATAAAATCTAACAATCTATCCAAACAGGAGATGGACATGGTACAGGAATTGGGTAAAAATAAAGATATAGTCATTTTGCCAGCAGACAAGGGTGGTGCTATTGTGGTACAGGATATGATACAATATCAAGAAGAAACCGAGCGATAACTTTTGAATAAACGACACTATACATATATGGTGTGTGACCCTACCAAAGGTTTTAAGAAACAGATCGATGATTTTCTTCTTCTTGCCAGAGAAGACGGCATTATTACAGATGACACTTTACACCACCTCATGGTTAGGGATCCCTTCAGTCAATACATTTACTTTTTACTGAAAATTCACAAAAATATGCAAAATTCACCAGGGAGACTTATCGTTTCTGGCAGAGGATCCATTATGGAACCACTTTCCCAGTTCCTGACATTACATCTTAAGCCATTACTTATACACGTAAGAGCTGGAATACAAGACATCACAGAATTTTTGAGGATCATTTCAGACATGCAATTGGAGGCTGGGTGGCTCATGTGTACTTTGGATGTTTCTGCATTGTACACTAGTATACCTCATTGGGCAGGCTTGGAGGCTCTTGAGTACTGGTTTACAAGGACTGAGTTTTACCCATCAGGTTTTAACACATTTTTGGTCTGCTTAACAGAACATGTCTTAACAAAAAATTTGTTTTATTTTCAGGAATCATGTTATTTACAATTGAATGGTACCTCCATGGGAGCCTCCTTTGCCCACATATATGCCGATCTCTTCATGGCCTATATTGACGAACAGCTCATTTATGATCAGGGCCATAACATCTATTTGGAAGAGATCGACATATGGAGGAGCTACTTGGATGATTGCTATTTGGTATGGAGATCTGATAGCATTTCCGTTAATGAGATTGTTGAATACCTTAATCATAACAAGTGGGGAATTGAGTTTACGGTCTCCTTTGATACCAATAGCATCACATTTTTTGATGTATTGGTAACACGGAACATTGACCATACTCTTTCTACTGAAGTCTATAGAAAACATCCACATTTCAACTCCTTACTCCATGCCACCAGCTTTCATCCATCTCATATATGCAGAAACATTCCAAAGTCACAATTTCTAAGAATCAAAAGGATTTGCTCAGATGCTAATACCCATCATATATATGAGGAAGATCTTGTTGACAGATTCAAACAGAGAGGGTACAAAACAGGGGACATATACTGAGCCAAACACTGGGCATCTGAACATGACAGGTCTGGGTTATTACAATATAAGGACAAAGTGGTGAAACAGAATCCACCCGTCAGACTTATTACCACTTATGGGAGGAACACAGATGTCCTTACCAATATTGTACGCAGACACTGGAACATTCTCCTAGCCGATACTCGGCTTAGGGATATTGTCGATGAGATGTGCCACTTTTCCTTTAGAAAAGGAAAAAAATTAGGCTCACAAATGAGTCACTCCAAACGTATAGGTACCCCAGATATACACTCTACACAAACAATTATAGAGGGCAGGGCTCTACAAGGTTGTTTTCCATGTGGACACTGTAGACATTGCAAAAGTATCTTCAAAACCAGGGTGTTTTCAAGCAAAGAACAGTGGCCAGATATTTAATATTATTTTTTTTGTGAATTATCAATCGGAATGACTAATATATTTGGCCACATGCAGTTGTTCTGCTTTTTATGTTGGCCAAACCGCTAGACCATTCAAGTTCAGAATTTCGGAGCACCTAAGTGACGTTGGGACTAAGAGAATAAGTAATACATTATACAAACACACAGAGAAACATCCCAAAGCTAATTTTCATTTCACCATCATAGACAAAATTCAGGGTAACAACAAGAACAAATCAGTCTGGCACCAATTACTTAACAACAAAGAGAAGAAATGGATTGTTAAATTAGGGGCACTATTCCCTCCAGGATTAAATGAATATTTTTAATATTTTTAATATCTTTATAAAAGTGTAATATCTTATATAACGTCCAGATGGACCAATTACTATATACAGGGGAATATTTTTCACAAGCATTTGATACACTGACGAAGGCTTTGTAATTTTTTAGCCGAAACCAGTCTGTTTGTTCTACTTATATAACTACAATAAATCTTGTCGCTGTTTTGCTGGCTCTTGCTTTTTTGAATTAAACAAAGGAATGACCTTCATTCCAGTGAGCAATGGTGACTTCAGCAATTCACTGACTTATGTTTACTTAACATGTTTCTTAAATCTAAAAATATTTCCATAAACTGTAACATCTAATCCAAATGAATTTCATCCGCCAAAAACAAAAAAGCAGGCAACGTGTCAGCTAAATCCACAAAGGCGAACCACCACTTAGAAGTATAAAATGATTGCAAGCTTTATTCCAAAAATAAACTGCATTAAAATGTTAGCGCTTTCGTTTAAGTGAATATTAAACTTTTTCAGACATCATTTTAAATTTTTCCTCCGTTTTAAATACATTTCCTTATAGTGACTTCATTTCCTCTTAATCAAGTAACATTTCATTTAAAGCAATATTCAGTTTTAAAAGAACACAATGCTGCCCCATTCATGCATATAAAACCTTATTCAACTCTAAATTCATTATAAATTATCTATTTATTTCCTTTGTGAAACACATTTATTTTATCTTACTTCTTTTTAACGCATTAAGCATCAAGATTGGAGTTATAGAACTCCATTCATTGATTCTTGGCCAGCTGTCTGCTTGTAACCTTACTTGCCATTCAAGCTCCCTCAATTCTAATAACAAGCCCCATGCTTTTTTATCATCTATTACTACACTGTCAATAATGATGTAGCTAAATTGGTGCCCTGGATGGTCTTTTACATGCTTTGCTAAGGCATTAGATAAATTAATTTTTCTAATGGCATATTCATGCTCATATACACGTTGGGAGAGTTTTCTCCCCATTTTTCCTATGTAAAAAGCTAAACATAATTTGCACTTACTTAAATATACCATTGCCTTAGATTCACAACTGTATTTTCCTTTTATCATATATTTTTTGTTTCTTATAATAAATTCATTATTAATATCTATTTTGTGGCACCATTTACATGCACCACACCTCCTCATGCCATGCAGGACACTTTCACTATAATTCTCTTTATACTGGATTAATTATTTTTAATTTTTCCCTCTCCTGTTAACAATACATGGCTTTACCCCTAATATGTTTCTAAACTCTTCTTCTTCATTTAATATGGCCCAGTTTGTTTCAAAATTCCATTTAAGTAGTCTGAAGTCTTCACTATATGTTATAATCAGTGCTTCTGAGAACTGATTATTGTTTCTCTCAACTACATCTTGTATTCTGTGTGAATCAGGGTTATCTATTATTGTTTCTTCTATATCGTGTCCTCATTTCACATGAAATGTTTCCTTATGTAAAATGGGTTTAAAATGACCTATGTCTCTTGATTCTGACTTCTTCTATGATTTCATCAATGAATTCACCTGGGTATGCCCTAGCACAAAACAAAGACCGTAGATTGGTGCATTCTTCAATGAAGTCTTGTTCTTTTGTTATCATCCGGGCAGCTCTAACTACCTGCCTTTTATCACAGATCTTTGTTGGTGTGCTGGATGGGAACTGTTATAGTGCAATAAACTATTCAAATAACTTTCCTTCCAGTATATCTGTGCTATATATCTTTCCTCTATGTTGTCTTTTATGAGTTTAATATCTAAGTATTCCATGAAATCAAGCCTAACTTTCCATGTGAATTTCAAAAACGTTGTTGTTCCATTAATACACTCCAGAAATTCTTCTAGGATGCTTCTAGGCCCTTTCCAAATTATACTTATATCATCCTGGAATCTGAAATAAGATTTAAGATATTTATGGAACTCAGTATTAAACACATATTTCCTTTCCCAATATGCCATGATGATATTCGCATATGCTCCCCCACATGGTGATGCCATTGTGATGCCTCTATTTTACAAATAATAGTTACCATTAAACACAACATAGTTGTTGTTCAAAACTAATTCAAGCATCTCTACTAATAAATTAGCTTTCTCCTGGGGTATGTCATTTGTATGTAACATCTCATTAGTCCATTCAACTCCTATATCCTGCGGAATGACTGTATATAAGTCACATACATCAATAGTGACCAATATGTCTTCCTTGTTATATTCTATGCAATTCATATGTTGTAAGAAGGACCAAGAATCCTTACATATTTGCTCTTCATTTCTCAGAATGTGTTTTAATTCAAAATCAATGTATTTCGCACATGCCAATGTGAGGGAATCTCTTCCATCGACTAGTGGTCGCATAGGTGGATTGTTAATAAATTTATGTATTTTTGGTGTCCCAAAAAATACTGGAACTCCAGGAGGTGAGACATTTAAATAATTGTTCAAATCTATATCAATCCTACTATCTATAAACATGTAATTTAATTGCATGTAAACTTTGTTGTATGCCCCATTCAATTCATTCAAGGAAACTTTTTGATACGTATCCGTATCTAAGATTCCTTGCATTCTGTTGTTGTTGTCATATAAATACGTGATGACTGACCCCCCCCACCCTTATCCAGTTTCATTATTCGTATTTTTTCTTTCTGTAAATGTGATAATGTGAACTTTTCATTTTCACTTAAGTTGTTCACAATTTTCTTATCATATTTATACTTATTCAAGTTCTTAAGATCTATTTCACATATCTTTTCATAAAGTGACAATCGGGGATGGAGGGGTGGATTGTATGTACTACTAATACTATACATACTACTATGTCTCAGTATTCTACTTTGGTACAGCAATTTCAAATTAATTTTCCTTAAATATAATTTTAAATCTAAAACAGTGTTCGTAAAATTGCTTTGTACTGCGGGCACAAATGTCACGATATAGAAGAAACAATAATAGATAACCCTGATTCACACAGAATACAAGATGTAGTTGAGAGAAACAATAATCAGTTCTCAGAAGCACTGATTATAACATATAGTGAAGACTTCAGACTACTTAAATGGAATTTTGAAACAAACTGGGCCATATTAAATGAAGAAGAAGAGTTTAGAAACATATTAGGGGTAAAGCCATGTATTGTTAACAGGAGAGGGAAAAATTAAAAATAATTAATCCAGTATAAAGAGAATTATAGTGAAAGTGTCCTGCATGGCATGAGGAGGTGTGGTGCATGTAAATGGTGCCACAAAATATAAATTAATAATGAATTTATTATAAGAAACAAAAAATATATGATAAAAGGAAAATACAGTTGTGAATCTAAGGCAATGGTATATTTAAGTAAGTGCAAATTATGTTTACCTTTTTACATAGGAAAAACGGGGAGAAAATTCTCCCAACGTGTATATGAGCATGAATATGCCATTAGAAAAATTAATTTATCTAATGCCTTAGCAAAGCATGTAAAAGACCATCCAGGGCACCAATTTAGCTACATCATTATTGACAGTGTAGTAATAGATGATAAAAAAGCATGGGGCTTGTTATTAGAATTGAGGGAGCTTGAATGGCAAGTAAGGTTACAAGCAGACAGCTGGCCAAGAATCAATGAATGGAGTTCTATAACTCCAATCTTGAAGCTTAATGCGTTAAAAAGAAGTAAGATAAAATAAATGTGTTTCACAAAGGAAATAAATAGATAATTTATAATGAATTTAGAGTTGAATAAGGTTTTATATGCATGAGTGGGGCAGCATTGTTGTGTTTTTTTAAAACTGAATATTGCTTTAAATGAAATGTTACTTGATTAAGAGGAAATGAAGTCACTATAAGGAAATGTATTTAAAATGGAGGGAAAAATTTTAAATGATGTCTGAAGAAGTTTAATATTCGTTTAAACGAAAGCGCTAACATTTTAATACAGTTTATTTTTGGAATAAAGCTTGCAATCATTTTATACTTCTAAGTGGTGGTTCGCCTTTGTGGATTTAGCTGACATGTTGCCTGCTTTTTTGTTTTTGTAAGTTTATCAAAGCAGTTTGTGGTTTTTATTCAGAATTTCAGCCGTCAACTATGCTTATTCCAAATAGCAATGCCCTAGTAAATGCATTTCAAAAAACATGTAAAGAGGACATTGATTATAAATTAAACAAGACTAAAATTAATTATAATTTAACGGGTCTATATTAGAACACGAACATTCAAAATTTCGAGTGTTCTAATAACGACATGTTTTCAGCGAACGCTGAAAATATTGAAGAAACAGAAAACCAAATTTTTTCCTAGGGAAAGAATTTGGTTGTCCATTTCTTTTGCTTCGGTATTTTCAGCACTGTGGTTGAAAGTTATGGATCAAGTTCAGGTAAGTGTGCGATTGTGTGGACGTGAGGGTTAGGGTAGGTTAAGTGAGTTAGGGTTAGGGCGCGGGTAAGGTAAGTAAGCGACTGAGTGGACATGAGGGTTAGGGCAGGGGTAGGTGAGTTAGGGCTAGGGCATGGGTGAGGTGACTGTGCGATAGTGACGGACCTTAGGGTTAGGGTTTGGGTTAAGGTAAGTGGATAGTTAGTGGTGTATGCATAGTTTAGTGTAGGGTTAGGTGTAAGAGTTTAGGTGTATGTGTGTGGATTGCTGTTTGTTTGGTGTGCTTGTGCTGTGTGTATGTGTTTTGGAACAGCGAATAGTTTCCCTAGGAAAAAAATTTGCTGTTCTGTTTGTTCGATGTTTTAAATTTTCGATTAATAGGGTTCGATATCAGAACACTTGAAATTTTGAAAGTTCTGTGTTCTAATATAGACCCTAATTTAACATATGCTAAGAGAACATTAATTAAAAATTAAAACATTATTATAAAAAGTGCAGATAAAGGTGGGGAGGTAGAAATTATGGGCAAACGTTTTTATGATAAAAGTATTCTGTGTTTATTGAGTGATATGAAAACTTATTTAAAATAGATGCACTTCAAGTAGATAAAATAATAAGTTGTATGAACAGTGATGTGTACAATTTATATATACATGGCCACCTGACAACAGATGAATTATGTCTACAGTTTTGCAACTGATCTTAGAGCGCATTAGAGGTGATGATTTTATTACTGAGACTGCCAAATACAAATGAATTAATAGATTTACAAGCAGAAAGTTATCCTGGCTTAAATGAATCTGTTAGTGTAAAACCTAAGAGTTAAATGATCCTATTTAATTGTTTTTTATTTACTCAATGTCATTTACAGTTACATGGTTTTATAGTTTTTTAAACAATGTTTTAATGCACTGCACGTGTGCTTGTATTTTACTTAGCTGGTTGATCATGTGACTGAACATGTGACTAATGTAATTAATGTATTTAAATAAATTGTACTCTCTTTGTATTATACTTTGATCTGAAGGAGCATATGCAAAAGCTTTTTAGGTAGTTCTGTTTTACATTAAAGGCCTACATGATCGCATGATCCTGTTTTGTCATTCTGTGCTTATTTTTTCAGGATCTTGCATTAATTTGTTTGTAATTCCTTTTGCTCTTATCTTCCTTAATGCGACTCATATAATCTGTAAAATGGTCCTTTGTAAAACTTTTGCAAGTATTAATATTAATTCATTATCTTGCATGCTTGCTGTTTACTTGCTGTTGTACAGTTTCATATCACATCTGAAAACAAATGCTTGGGTTCTAGCACTCCACCCTGATCACAAAGAATTAACAGAATGAACAGGTTAATGAAAATGCTGATAAGCCAAAGCCAGATATGTGGTAAAAATAGCCACCCAGGTGATGGACAACCACAAAGCCTTCTTTTATTATGTTACAAATCTCAGAAACAATGATCAGCAGTGTGCAGACCTAATAGTAAATGGCATCACATACTCAGACTCAGAAGACATTGCCAATTTACTAGCGGACAAATTTAGCTGAAACTTCATCAATCTCTCCCTCCAATATTATCAGGTACCTACCTACACCCCCATTCAAATCTCCCAATAACAAGTTTTCAAGCCAGTATCTAAAGCCAAGAGCACTATCTGTATGGGGCCAAATATCATACCAGGCTTTCTACTTGTCAGCCTGAAACATGGCTTGTTTGATACCCTACAGAAAGTATTCAATATTGGCCTCAAAACAAGCTTCTGCTGGATGAATGGAGGATTGCAACAATCAATCTATTGCACAAAGATGGGGCTAGAGCTGACATGGGTAATTATAGACCCATACTATTAATCAGTGTGATCTGTAAGGCTTTTGAGAGGTCATTTATGGAATTAAAAAATAAGGATATACTGTAGATAACCCACAAACTCTCAACTTAACTCAGTTAAGGATTTGTCAAGGGCAGATATTGCTAGTTTAACCTGACTGACTTCTTTGAAAAAGTTACTGAAGCAATGAATAAGGGCAAAACAGTAAACACAGCATGGCTAGACCTTGCAAAGGTATTCATCGCTACCCTACTCTCAGGTATCCTAGATAAACGTTCCCTGCTAAATGTCAGTCCCTATGTAACTCAATGGATAGCAAACTGGCTCATAAATGGTACACAGGAAGGTAGGGCTGGTGGCTCTTTCTCATTCAAAAGACCTGCCACTAACAGTATACCCTAGTCACTAATGGTGTACCCCAGGGTTCAGTCCTTGGGCCACTCTTCTTTGGCATTTATTTATTGGAGGTCAAAGCTAATGTCATGGTTTTTGTGGCTAAGTTTGCAGACAACTGTGCCATCATAAACTACCCAGTGTCACCAATAACCTCCAGGAGGGCCTGTCCCAAATAAATAGCTGGTGTGAAAACTATGGCCTTAAAGTAAATGCCAGAACTGTATAAATATCAGATTGACAATACACCCCTGAAAACTGATCCTGTAGTTAGGGATCTGGGAACTTGTGTTGACAATGAACTGTCTTTTGATCACCATGCGTACACTGTTGTAATGAAGTCCTTTTTCATTGCACAGCTTATATCAAAAGGTATTGCGTCCAAGTCCAGAGATGTAATCTTTCCACTGTACTTGGCACTCATTAGGCTAATCATTGAGTATAATGCTCCTCTGTATATAAACACTTGTAATAGCTAGAGTTATTACAAAGCATTCTAGCTAAAAAAATTAAGGGCCTGAATTATAAAAACTGTGCAGACTGTCTCACAGCCTTGTCATTTTTCTCAGTATCATAAAGGTTACTGAAAGGCAACCTCTGCCTCGGGTATAGAGCTTCAACAGACTCTGTTCTGTCTGCCCTATTGCATATTCATTAAGTCAAATGGTATTGTAAACACCCACTCAAGAGATCTTAGTATTTTTTGCAAATTAAACAAAAAGACATGTTGGAAGTATACATATGTATCACAGAAAATGCCAGTTCTATGGAACTGTCATCTACTCCACATAAAGCAAAATACTTCTCTTACATTATTCATATTTAATTTGGACAAATGGATGTGTAGCTACAAATTCAGCTCTGGTATAGTACACCTGTCCCTCATGAATAAGTTACATGTGTAAATGTCCCAGCATGTCCTTGTTTGGCCCTTGTCTGGGTTATTCATTTGCAAAATATAAGGGCTAGAAACTGCCATGGGAATGTAAGGCTAAACTTCTTAAGATCCACACAGATCAATAGCTTAGTAAGTACCCATGAACCTATGACCTGAATAGGTAAACAGTTACCTTAGAAAGTAAACGGCAAACTCCCAGAACTAATCCATACACAAGGATGGCGCATTCTAAACACTATTCTACTCAATAAAAATCACCTCCAAGATCATCACTTGTCAGAGAAATATATATTCTGTACTTTATTCCAGTCACAAAGCAAAAGAACTGTTTTCATTCAACAAAGCTTCCCTTTTCAGCACTTACTACACAAATGTTCTTAGGAAATCAAGAGGAAGTTACATTTCTAAAAAATATAGCGTATTTTCTGCCTGCCTCCCACTTATATATAGATTACTGGTTATGCATATATCCTGCTGCATCCCCTTCAAGGTGATTTATGAGCTGCAGAGCACCCGGCATACACTGATTGGTTTCACAAGTTAGTAACACAGTGAGCAGCTCTGAGTGTCAGTATACATGCCTCAGTGCTGGAACAAGACATGGGAGAGGATGGAAATTGTATTCTGGCATGCTGGGCAGTGCACAGTGTAAGCCCAGCATTAATAACTCCAAGGATATAAGACATCTAATGGACTCATGAGAACCTCCAGTGAGGTATAGTATTGCATGGGTTCTCTGTGTCTTGTATGTCATCCTTACAGTAGCAGCAAATTTTTATCTTTTGTAACTATTTTCAAGTGAACTGAAATGTCCCAAGAGTATTTATAAAAAATAAGCAATCTCAAGTCAATGATATTACATTTCAGCAAAAACAGCAATGACTCCAAACCTCACACAAATGAATGGTTTAAGTCATTGTTCTTTAATTTATTTAGTGGCAAATGAAGGCAGATGGGTAGCTGGGAAAAGCACATCACCATCTGGGGAAGAACAGGGTCTTTGTATTAGAATCTAATTGTATTAGAATCTAAGTGCAATGGCAAAGGAATAACATTGGAGAGATGAAAATAAACTGAAAGGTATCATAAACCAAAATGCAAATAAATCAAATTATTGATGCCATCAGTAATGTACATTGTGGATATCAGAGCAGAAGCCAAGGTAGCTCCAATTGCTATGAAGGTCAAGGAGAACTAATTTTTGTCATTCTGTCAGATGCCCAGGATAGCAGAAAATGATTTAGTAAAGAATATTTAGGTGAGACAGGTAGAAAGGAAGGGGAAAAGCTGACATGTAGCCAAAAGGTTGATGGATAGCATGGGAGAAAGCCTGTTGAAGAAAGTAAGAGAGTGGCTCTGAGTATAGAGAGGTGGCACTAGCTAACACTGCACTCCATCACCATGTAAAAATTGGACAAAGAGGGTTGATGATGATGCTATCAGTCATGCACATTATATGAATTTGTACAGGGAAGTCATGGAATGGCAGGGTAGTCAAAAGAAGGAGAAACAGGAAGAAATAAAAAGGAAGGACAGAAAGTAAGTACGAGTAAATTCATGCATAGCAGATATTAAAGAGCAGAAGAAGACGCATGAAGGCTTCATCAATGAACGTGATTAAGTTAAATATGATAGAAGGGAAATGTAACACCCCCAAACAATTTGGAGTGCTTTATTTTCTTTATTTAATACAGGGCTACTTAACTGATCAAAGAGATCATTTTCTGCTGTGGCCCAGATCTAGGTTGATCAGCCACACAGAATGTGGCCACATACTGCTGATGACCAAACAATATATCTGAAGACAAAATACCCAAATCTTATTTTTTCACTGAGGGGCATCCTATGATCTCTTGTACCCTTCTACTTAATGTAATCAATTTTATTACAATTACACCTTGGGGAAGAAAAAGAAGACATAAACTTTCACTTTCTATGTTGCTGCATCATCGGATAGTGGTATTTATCCACTTTGCATGAAATAGGATATTCTTCTCCCTCCATGACCCAGGCACAAGTCAAATACAAATTAAATGCAATGCATATGAACAGAGCAAGATATACAAATGATAAAGTAAAATGTAGAGTATATGTAAATAACATGAAAATCATGCAGAGCAAATCATGCTAGGCAGAGGCCTAAAAGCAAACTGCTATATTCAGGGCAATGCTGGATAAAACACTAATTCTGTACATTAAAATTAGGAATATTGTTTAATTTGCTAAAAAGGGCAAGCAGTGCCCCTCAGCAGCATACTATATCTTAAATGATAGTCAAAACTAGAATAAGAGTTTGATTAAATCAAGTCAGCTTATTTACCTATCTCTTTTAAACTCAGACATACTAATATTATATAGACAATCAATACATTTTCCACTTTTTTCTAGCTATAAATTAAACCTTAGCAAATCTACACTATTCCCTCTAAACACTAATCTCATTCCTGTTGAAGGTTCATCACATTACAAAATAAAGATTTCATCTTTACAATACTCTGTGATTCATTCAACCAAAATCAATCAAATATGTTTCATAGCAGTGTTACAAATACGTGTTCAAAAATCCAAACTGATATTGATAGATGAAACAAATTAAACCTTTCCCTACTTTCTGAAGTTGCTATAATTAAAAATAATATCCTGCCTAGATTTTTATTTTAGCTTGTCCTTTCAAATCTTATCTGTCAATTAAAAAAAATACTTCAAATTTAAGTTAATATATCACCCAAATCAGTATGCATAGTTCATAATAAATTAATGCTATCAAACAACACAGTGGTTTGGGACTTACCCGACCTTTGCTTGTACTGCATAATCACCAATGCTGATAAATTGTTAAAAGTGATACTTTTCACTCAACTCTAATATGTGGCAACCTCTCTGGGTTAAGATCTGGCACAATCTTTTACTCTAACATCACTGCTACCCTTGAGCATTGCTATATCTAAAACAGCAAGATATCAAACAACTTATATTACATCACTTTATATTTAAAAGACTATAAATGTTCCAAAAACTTATTAGCATTCTTAAATTAAATGAGATATTTGAAATAGCACAACCAATTAATTTGAATACAAACTTCAAATTAAATAAATGCTAAATATATCAACTTTTCCACGTATCAAAGACAAATTTGTTGGGGACTTTTTGAAATATGAACCACTCTCAGCAGAAAAATTTAAAGTTAAAATCAAATCTTCCTAAGAGTTACCTACATATACTAAATCAAATGACTACTTACTTAAGCAACAATTCAAATTCCCACAACGAGTCCAATAATCTTGATTTCTTTGATCAACGAGTGTTTTATCTACAATTTGTTAAATCTCTTTCAAATACATATTAATTAATTCACAACTTTGAATATAAAAACTCCTTCACCTAGTCCACTTTTTGGCTTAATAATGACAACAACCTATCACCTATTTCAGTACACAGTTCCAGTCAATCTAATATCAAACTAATTCCTCTCAAAAAACACTTTATACCCAAGTAATAATGACTTTAACTGATGCCTGCAAACATCCGTCACCTTTTCATGGTATGAGAAACCAAAAGACTTGGAGAAATTAAAAAAAGAAGTTCTTAACAAATAAGGAAAAATTACCTGGGAAGTAAAGAACAGTTTGTCTTTGCAAAAAATGTTATTTAACCTTGATAGATCTTATAACAAGTCAGTAATAAATAAAGAGGAGCAAGAAGTGAACCCTGTGGAAATCTTATGTAAATCAGTCTTATAATGCATCAAGACTGGTTGAAGCCTGAGCAACATAGTCCTTCAAGTAGTCCACAAATCATTGAAGGAAACTATTATCAAAGTAGGTTTCTGTAGCACTTGGCAAGTAGCAGACAGTGGTGTACCATACAACATGCCCTTTGATGACCTCAGACAGTGACCTACTGAAGCCGCTATTATCCATACTAGATGGATGGCATTAGTTACAAATAACAGAGTAGTCAGAATACAAAACTTTTTTAAAAATCTGTATTTACCAGGTAAAATGATTTTCATAAAAAATGTTTTGGACAACAGAATGAATTACAGTATTTAGTCATTTCAAATCTCATGTTGTAATACTTCTATTTGCCTAAGGTAGTCAGGAAAACAGTGATATTGTGCATTACCAGGATAATGATGTGGTATAAAAAAGTAAACGTATGTGAAATTCACATATGACAGAGTCCTATATATCAGCTTTTATCAGGGGTTGTAGTGGATACCTTCAGATATAAATATGGACTGAGAAGATACTTAGTACGCTGAGTATGAATGTTGCAAAGACAGTTTCTCAGATACCAGTGATAATAGAATTTCAGGCCACTTCAAGGCAATGGCTGTTTCAGATAATCTTGAGATGATTGTTGTACACATATCAGTTAATCAATGGCTCACAGTCAGATCCTTCTGATCTTATCTCTCTATATAAGAATTGATGGTTTGGCATGTTATGTTTGCAACAGTCAAATGTGTAAAAATAAAAGAATATGTTAGAAAGTCATGCAATTAACATTTCATAGAGTGGTGTAATTGGCAATTAAGATTTGAATAGTTTTTATATATTTTTGTGTAGTAGGACAGAAAGACAAAAAAAAACTTACCCTGTGTACAATACCAGCAGCATGGATATACTGTGAAAAAAGAAAACACTTTGTGAATTCAAATGCAATAACTAATTGTTGCAGTTAAATATATCTAATACCATAGTAGCCTCTCATATATATCAAGATTTTAGCTTGGTTTATTATTCATTTGCTCATAGTCCTCTCCTCTGTCTTTTCCTAGCTCTGTTATTACTTGATATTAGTTGCAGTTTTCACCCATAATTCATGTTACTTTGACATGACCTTACAAACTCAAGTTTATACCATCCTGAAAACTTTCATCCAACATCTATTGTTAAACTACCACTCTGTATCTCATTTCTCTCTCTCTCTCTCTCTCTCTCTCTCTCTCTCTTTTGTGTCTGCATTTCCACGTCTCTGTTCTTTTTCTGAAACTATAAGTGATAAGTTGCATTCAATAATATACCTATTAACTATCCAAATTTTTACAGAATGTCCAGATTTTTGGCTCATATTATCGGTCTGTTCCTCATAAAAATTGTGGTTTTCTGGAAAATCACTGTGATGATCTAAGGATTTAAGTCAATAAATAATGACATACATTTGAATTTCAGACTTGAAATCCTTCAGAAAATGTATGTTAAACGCTGTTACTCTAGCAACTTTCTAAGTTTATAAGGGCAACATTTAAAATCTGTCCTTATTTTGGGCCTTTGTCTCCCCCCCCCCCCCATTTTGTCTGGCTTTGTCCAGATTTCTGACACTAAGAGATTGAGATATATATATATATATATATATATATATATATATATATATATATATATATATATATATATATATATATACCACCTATGATGTTTCCGTATAAATCCCTCACTGCATTTGGAAAGACTGTAAGAAATCTGTGAGCTGTGTGGTATAAACGCAGTGAAAGGGAAAAGGAGTGTTGCTTTGTCAAAATGCACAGGTTGTTTTTGTGCAGCTTACTACCACATGAAAAAATGAAGTTCAGCTATCCAAAGATACTGTGCAAACATTGTAAAACCATTTAAGTTCAAAACCAATAGTGACAGTAAAACAACTGCTGTTTTGTTAGGGGAAGCCCAATATGTTGTTATTAACTGTATATGAATATATACCAGAACTGTCCCAAAGAGCATTATATTGTCAAGATGGTCTAATAAATTTCAGGATGCATTACAAGACAGGTGAATGTCTGGCAAGTAAGTATCCTGAAAGTATACAAAGAGGCCACTTTCTTACAACAATATATAATATACAAGGTATGAAGAGTTAATTTATCTATTTTTATTTGATAACTGGGTAGGTGGGCTGGCTGAAGTTGATAACAAGTGAACGAAAGTGGTGTTTTTTTTTTTTTATTTTGTTTTTATTAAAGTTTAATAAATTGTAGTTTTACCATGGATTCACCTGAGCCAGCTTTTGTTTGGACTTTGTACATGGTCTTTGTTTTTTGTTTAGATTTATACATAATGCTGACAGTTTGAGCACAGTATATTTAAACAAGTGTAAAGATTAGTGTAAAGAAGATCTAGAATTTTGGATTTTTTTTTCTGGCAATTAGAGCAGAGGATTAAAACTATAACATGTTAACTAGTTTCCTGTAGTCCAGAGTTTGATTCTCTCAGCCTTTGTTTATCTACTGTGTGACTCTGTGAAAGAAACATAACCAGACAGTGCTCTCTGGTATGAAAAATATTCAAGTGGATCAGTGTTCTAGCTCAGTTATCATATGCAGATGAATAAACAAGTAAATAAAATATCTTTAATAGTGCTTTAGATAATATTACAGTTGCCAGTCACAGCAAAGAAACAAGAACTAAATTGTTGTATGACGAATAACATAGTGCTTCAGCTGCTATGAGATGTCATTAGGAAAGGATGGCATGATAATATGAAACCACTACTTCTTCTCATCAAAACATATTGTATTAACTAAGACAAACTGTTTTATATGTGGCTCTTATATTTAAAGATAACAAGAGTAATAATTTTCAGTCTACTGCATGCTGTCTAAGATGGCTTTCCTACTCTTGGTTGAGTGAAAGCAACATGGGTTTGTAACTTGCTGAGTGCAGTTCCATGAGTTACAACTTGTAGAATGGTGACCTTTCCCCACAGAAAAACACTGGTGGCATGGTTTATATTAGTGTGTTAGCACTAATTCAAAGTTATGGGAGGTTTCAATTTTATTTACTGTTGTGCAACAGTGGAGTTAGTACATTTAAGAAAGTGAGAGTGGGATGGAACAATGTTTTTATTATTTTTTGTTTCATCTAGTTGAGGCTTCACCTGATTGTTTCATCTAGATATAACTTTAACCAGTTATTACTCAACCAGTCATAGTAGAACTGTTAAAGAGATATTTATCATATCATATCATATCATATCATATCACAGCTTAAGTAAGTGCAATGAAGGAGCATGCAATGTCATGCATTGGCCAAATATGATTATATACCCACAGCAATTACTACAAAACTGTGACAGTGGTAGATTAAGTGAACCTTGGACTTCAAGCAGTTTTTCAAACCATGGACCCCCATCACAAACTTTTTGGAACATGTATAAACAGTTACGTGATTTTAATTGCATTTTTAAATAAATGTTGGATTTTAGTTATTTTGTTCTGAAAAAACATTTGGCTATAATTTGTCACACAAAAATATAAACTGGTAGATTAAAGAGTTTGGGGTATTTTCTGTTTTTTTTTAAATTTTATCTTTCATTTATACAGTAGTGATTTGGTGTGTTGTTTTATATTACTGTGTATAAATCCACGTGGTTCTTTTCTAATCACCTTAGTGATCATTTTAAATATATTGTATCTACTATATTTATTGTTTAGTAAATCAACATTTGTTTGAGTGTATTTTAAATTTGTATTCTTTAGCATGTCCCAAGAAGAAGTGAAACAATATTTGCTAGCAGTAATAACAAAAGCACCCATTTCAGGACATTTCAACCATAAATGACCACTCAGACTGCTGTTATAATCCACCAGTGTCTGTATTCATCAATTACAACCACTTTGACTGTGTAAAGCTACAAGTTGGATTGAAATTCTTTTTTCATCACAAAATGTTTTATACAAATGCACACCAGTACTGTAAAAGCTAGACTGTTTAAGCCCTCTACTCACCAATTATAGCCAGACTGTAGGCAGCTTTGAATCTCAGCTGTCTGGTTGTGGAAAAAATAATAGTCCCAGTAACATATTTCAAGTTAGTTTCATGTAAACACATAGTAATCTCATAGTAACCACAGTAAAATATTCCAGTTTACTTCACATACTGCAAACTAGTCCTGCAAAATCAGATTAATGGCTGTTTAAAAATGAGTATGTGACGAGAGGAAAATTACTTTCAACCATGTATAGCCTCTCATCCCTAGCTTACAGTTAAAGACACTTTATTAAAGTACACTGCAGACATCTGTTTGTGGAAATATAGTGGCTACAATAATGTTTCAAGCTTGTTTCACACAAATGCATAGTAGCCGATGTTGCTACAATGAAGTATTCCAACTTAACTTCACACAGATGCATACTAGTACTGCAAAGTGGGTAAAATGCTATCCACAGACATCAACCAACTCCTAGCAGTTATAGCCACTTTATTGACTGTGCAATACCTCATATATCTGATTGTGATAACATTAATAGTAGTGATAAGTGCATTTCACCTTTGTTTCATACACAGTAGCCACAGGAAAGTACAAATGTAGGACAAGGAATTACTTTAATCCTCAGTGATTTACGAGAGATCAAAAATGTTAGAAGGGGCAGAGCAAAAATATGAGACAAAATCAGGGCTAGTTGAAATATATCATAGTAATGTGCATCGGAAAATTCACATTAGTCCTGCAAAGCCATATTAATGATCAAGCAACAGCATGCAGTCATTTTTATGCACACATCACCCATACACCTGAAAAAATGCTGATTTAACAAGTACTGACTGCAAAAATATACTACGACATCAGTGCTGAATGTGAGACAGATTGCACTAGAAAATCTTCCATGCATTTTTTTGGGACTAGAATAACACTCCAATATGTAGACATTACAGATGTATTTATTTTCTTACTAGGCTAAACTTGTCTTATTATTCACTGGTGATTGCTCACATGCAGTGCATAAAAGCATTTGGTTGTGAAACAGGAATTTAATGTGGCTTGTGTATCATTTAAGGATTACAGAAGTATTAGTATTATCCACCAACAAAAGATCCCATCCCCAGCTATGTTTCTGCTTTAAGACTTAACAAAGAATGTCACTAGTCATGAGATCTATACACAGTCTATAATCACCGAGGCAAAATCAGATGAAAGCATGTATTGTGTGCCACTAGTTTAGTAGTACATAAAAACTGTTGCGGCATTATATTTATCTGCAGAAGATAAGACAGACACTGGACTTTTCCTGTGTGCTTAAAATAACACAATGATAGCCAATAAGCCACAAGGAATGTACACTTTAAGATTTTAATTTTAAAGATTATGAATTTCATTTTGAAGTGGATCTTTTGTAAGCAAGGGTCTCTTGACTCCCTTCAACCTAATAATAGACCAAAACCTAGCCAGAACAATCAGGAGAATAAATATTGGCTCTATAGAAATGGTATTGACACTATAATAGTGGTTCTCCAGTCTTTATCATATGTTGCTGAAGACTATTCACCTTACAAATCACTACTTCTGGTCCTTGCATAATGTGTTTTTCATTTGGTCACTTCAGGTGTTGCATTTTCTTGATGCTTTATTCTTTTTTAGAGTCATACTTTATCTCTCAATTTTTGCCACTGATCTTTTGATACTGAATGTTTATTTGCATACAATGACATCCCTTCCTCATCCATATCATAGACCAGCACAACCATCTTTTACCTCCTCCATGTCACAAACCCAACACACACACAAACATTGAAGTGACGCTGCTGTCCATCCATGTCCACACCCAGCACAAACATATCTTAGTAAACAGCACAGTTTTGTAAATTAATATTATGCAGTTTAAAAGTAAGAACACGTTCTCTTTCCAAAAGTAGTCTGTAGGAGATTGCTGATTATATTTTGCTCCGAGTAACTAGCTGCCATTACTAATTACTAAGTAAGTTATCATACGCTAATTAACAGGGGCCATTCTGCAGTGTAGCTTTCCACCCACAAATTTGTTTAACTACACCCACCTCTCCCCTTAGGTTATAGCAGCTGCTTCCAACAGGTGCTCAGCAGGCTTTTTTTCTTTTTTTTTTTTTTTTTTTCAAAGAAAAAAAAAGGCAGATGGCATGTTGCCCTTGTTTAAAGCCATTATGGTTGCAGCAGCCTAATGCCATTGTTCTGATTATGGGACCCCCCGGAGCTGTGGACCCCGGGTAGCTATATAATTGCCTTTATTGTAATCCACCACTGCATCTGTGACACATTTAAGACTTAGAACCAGAAAAAGGAACTATACTGTATGACACTCCTTCATTATCTTGAATGAGTGTAGGATTAGAGTTGATCCTGTACAAAAGTCTATAATTTTTTCCTCTGCATGGATTATTATTCAAAATTTCCTGAAATAGTATAGTTGTGTTATACTACAATGCATTCAGGTATTACTATCCCGAAATACATTTTTATGAGGCATGGAATACCTGAAGAAGTTGTATTTGAGAATGGCCCTTAGTATGCAAGTCAAGAGTTTCATAATTTTGTCAGTGGGAATACAGGCACATTATATCATGTCCTGGAATCATCAGTCCAATGGGCAGGCTAAAAGAGTGTCCCAAACTGTGAAAAACATCTCAGAGAAACAGGATTATTCTGACATGACATATTGTTACTTATCTAGTCTCTGAGTACAGAAATACTTTATTAGAATGTATAAATCTGTCCACAGGGAAATGATGTGGAAAGAATCGCCACCAAGACAAGTATTCATGGACTCAATGTCTCAAGTCAAAACTGCTCAACAGAAGACACCTCTGAAAA
>NC_056739.1:1474476923-1474594423 GCF_019279795.1 Protopterus annectens
TCCATGAACCAGCTAACTTGGAAGTAAGCTCCCATGCCAATCTCCCCTGCAGCACTCGTAAAAAGTTCAAGATCACTGGGGGAAAACCAAGGTGCCTGCCAGAATGACATGCCATTGAATTGGCTCAAAAATGTGAACCAAAGACGGAGGTCTTCCTTAACCATTCTGGTCAGGTTAACCTTGTAATGTTTGGGTTTGTTGCCTTTCAGCAAACTGGAAATATACTCAAGGAAGGTTCTGCTTGGTGAAATTGCCCCACAGGCAAAATTCAGCAGCCCATGAAGACTCATGATATTCCCCGTGCACACCTTTCTGGCCCCCCAAAATTTCAAAATTAACTGTCTGATCTGCTGTAGTTTGCTTGACAAAGTTTAAAAGACCTTTTGGTAGTATCCACTGTTAATCCCAAAAATGTCAATACTTGACTAGGCCCTTCTGACTTGTCCTTGGCCAAAGGAACCCCTAAGCTGATACACATCTCTTTGAACACCATTATCTCTCCTTCAGCCTCTTTCTAACTTTCACCTATGATCAAAAAATCATCCAGGTAGTGAATCGCTGACTGCTGGGGTGCCCTACTCTGTCAGCACCAATGCAAAGCTGTGCTAATAAGTTCAAATGTAGTACAAGCCACCAAACACCCAGTGGGCATGCTGGTATCAAAAAAGACCTTCCCATCAAACTGGAATTCCAAATATGGCCAGTTCTTCTTTCTGATGGGAAGCAGCCAGAATGCTGACTGGATATCCAGTTTGCACAGCAAAAAGTTGGAATAGCCCATGGCCATGATGGCTTCCGCCACCTGGTCCAGGGAAGAACAATACATCTTAGCCTGGTCTTAGTTAATGACATCACTGACTGACACAGTCTGCACTTACCCTCCTGTTTCTTAGGAACTAGGTGAGTAGGGGAAATTATAAAGGCAGGCCAGGAAGGCTTGAAAAAGGGGCCAGTTACCCTGCTGGCTGCCCTTTCTTTTTCAATTAGCTTGGCTGCAATGTCTTCTAGTCCCCTCTAATGGATGACAAGCTTTTGACTAACTTTGAGTCAAATGGGATCAATGAATCAAACTTGAAACCTTTGTTGAAACTGTCAAGAAGGACTGACATGGCTTCTCTGTTGGGATAGAGAGGCACACACTAGCTCAACCTAAATAATCTGATCAGTCAATGGTAGGGGTGGGGGCCAACATACACCCTTCCTGGGGCAAATCTGTGTCCATAAAAAAATTGCTGGGGGCTCTCCTTAATTTCTTTGCATTGAGGTGAGTCAAGGCTATGATTGTCCTGTCCTGCTATCCCCAAGGCCATGATAGACAACAGAACATAGCTCAACCTATACCGTCTGAAGAAGAAACAAGTCTATACCTCTGATTATTGTCATTGTGATTGAGTGCAATAAATACCCAACTTTCCTGTAAAACCACAGACCTGGAAGGGATCAGTAGGGACAGGAAAAGATTTAACAAAATGAAGGGGACTAATGAACAACAAGGAACAGGATAGGCATACTGATGTACCTCAGCTTCTCACTCCAGTCCCAGGCAGTCCTGCTGTCCCGCGGAGGTGAATATTCACAAAATAAATTAATGTGAACTGTTATAGTTCAAAGAACTGAAATACCGCGCTGAAAGAAAAACACCACAGAAAACCCAAATAGGAGCAAACATGGGCAGTTTACAATATCGGTATTAATAACATGAGGCTTTGACAGTTAAGCGACTGTAAATTAATACACCTCCTGAGGTAAACAAAGTCATATAAGTCAATTCTATGATTGTTTGTGAATGTAACAACATGCCGCCTTCACCAGAGTCACTGATTTTAGGGGGGGTTAAGGGGGGTGTAAACCACTTGACCACTATGCAGCTTCAAACTAGAAAGGTAAATTATTTGACACATTCAGCTCCTAACCAGCATAGGCAGAAACACTCCACTAATGATGTCCCCGATGTCAAAACAGAATGGACAGAATGTCAAAACCCATATGGTCAAAACCATATGATCGACAATTCAGTCCATTGAAAAAAAAATTCAGACCCAAACAACACCCCCTATACAATGGAAACAGTGCTTTTGCAGGGGGGCAAGCCCCCCACACCCCCTGTTAATTATATATACAAACTCCAAGACCGCACTACAGCGGTGAAAAGGGCAAATTTCCTGATCTCTACTTTAAGATGATCTCAATTACAACAGTTAGATGGACTAAACTGTCGATCATATGGTCCTGACCATATGGATTTCGACAATCTATCTGTTCATACATCTCAACCTCTTAATGCAAGAAATATGGACAAAGTATAAAATACTGGGGGGACAAAGGCCCAAAAATTGGAACAGATTCTAAATAGTGTTCTTTTAAACTTAGAAAGCTGTTAGAATACCAGAATTTGTGTTAGCATGCATTTCCTGAAGGATATGAAGTCTGAAACTCAACTATATGCCATTATTTGGTCATTATTTAGTGACTTCAATCCTCTGTAATTTGCCAGAAAACCACAAATTTTATGAGGAACAAACCAAATATTTGAGTTAAAAATCTGGACATTCTGCGAAAATCTGCACAGTTGAGAGGTATGTTCAATGTTTTGACATGGACCTGGAAAAAACAACACAGCATCTACTCATTAGATGCTGTAGTGAAATCTCTTGTTATTATATAAAATTTAATTTACCTGATGGATGAAAAAAAATCCCCCCCAAGAAAAACAAAACAGGCACGATTCGGCTCACATGGTAGTTGCCACAAAGAAGAAAAGCCAAAATAACATGAAAATGAATACTCAACTAGGTACTCACTGATGCTGTTGCTGAGAGCTGGCTCCATCGAGGGATTCCTTTGAGCCACTGATGAGAAGACTGACTTGGCACTACACGCTCACCTTTAAAACAGGCAAGCGAGGACCCCCCCCAGACCCAGCTCGTGGACAAAGCGGCTTACAGGTAGGCCATCCTTGTGACTGATCAAATCAGGCAGCTTCCTTTAATGGAAGAAATCTCAGAAGTTGAAGTCACATTAAGCCAATAAATATATCAATACCTTAATATAAAGCTGTAATACATTGTTGTGTATTTTAGGCAAACATATTATGAATCTATACTAGTCTGGCTTCTTTCTTTATCTGCTGTTTTAACTGTACATGTGTTATCAAGTCGGAGTGATTATATGTACATGGAATGCTTTTGTGTAAGAATGGAACAGTACTTAAGAGAAAACAAATTCTTGCCTTACAAGCTATGTGCAGCAAGTGATAAAGGGAGACAAGCCCAAACAAGAAACCTGCTACCACAGTTACTACTTTTGCTTAGTTATGTACTGTCTCATGCCAAATTGTGTTTTCGAGAAAACGTGATTATACAAATGCTCAGTAATGTTATCACATGTAGAAGCACTACAGATGTGTGATACTCTTTCTAGTTAGTTCCTATGATTCTGGCCAGAATGATAACCACTTTCCTGTTTAAACAGCTTACTAATAAAAAAATTGTTATATTGTCTTGACTTGTTAACATACCTCTCAGTGTATCAGAAATTACTTAAATGACTTCTGAGAAGCTTCCATGAAATGTTACTTCACAGACGGAGTCTCGTAACAGGATAGAGTGTATGACAGAAGAACCAGTCACAAAGGATTTTGTAGGTTTTAGAAAAAACGTGAATAGAGTAAAACTTAAAATTACACTCACAAGACACGGATGAAGCTGAAACAGTATTTAATGACGTGGAAGATCATTAATGGACAGACGTTACAGAGAATACCTTTATGATTTTTTTTTCAATTTTTAACTGGCTTTCTATTTGCTGCTGCTTCTTGCTCTTTCAGAACTTCAAAGAAAATATTTTGTGGACCTCTTCCCCTTAGCAAGATTATGCCAGAATAAAAACATTTTAAAACAGTACGGCCAGCCTCTATTATCTGTTTGTTCTGCAGTGTTTTGACATGCTACCCTTGTCTATCTTTCCAGCTGTCAAATAAGAATGCTTGTTTGTAAATAAATTGCTGTTTTCATAATATATGCTGTTACAAAAGGCAGTGGGCAATTAATTAGTGAAGCCACTTTGAAAACTACTTTTGTGAACCATTCAGAAATACTGTTTAGTCTGATGTCTTTCTACAGAGTTCAATAATATTGATAGAAATGCAAATAGCACGCCTTACAACTTATTGAAAATAAGGTTAGCAGTGTGACCCACTCCCAGTGCACTACTTTTATCAACCCTTATATTGTGCAAGCAGCATCTTTTTTGTATTTTCACAGAAGAAAACATCTACCAGGTGTCTGCACATTGCAAGATCGATTTCTTTTCTTTTTCCTTCTTTCTTTAACCACAGAATAAATAAATTCATAAATGCAAATGGTGTCTGGTTCTCTGCTCTAAAGCAGTATGCTTATTTGTTTCTACATACCATATCCTGACTTGCAGCAATGATGTTTTCAGCAGTTTATGAAGGTTTAGCTCAGAACACACTGTGAAGTTATTAGCTTTGAATTCACTTTTATCCAGATTTCTATATTGCAAAAACTCAAAATTACTTGGGCTACTTTTTTCACAACACAGTTCATAAGATTTGCATTACAACAGGACCTTTCAGAATAGTGTCTATATCAGAAGATCGAATGCTAAAAATAGCGAACACTCTTTTATTGAACTTAAAACCATGAAAACTTAACATGTTGAAGGAACAGATCAGCGAATTTTTTTCCCAGGGAAAAAATTTGCTGATCCAAAAATAAATAAATATATAAAGTGGGGGGCTTCACCCCCCTGATGTGGGGAGCTATGCCCCCCCACACACCCCACCCTTAACTATACCAAGTCTAAGATCGCACCACAGTGGAGAAAACAACAAAGTCCGGAGAACGGACTATCGATTTTTTTCCCTGGGAAAAAAATCGATGTTCCGTGCCTACAACATTTTCAGGTTTTGCGGTTTAAGGTTCGATATAAGAGCATTCGCTAATTTAAGGGTTTGCTCTTCTGATAGGAACCCTCAGAATATGCGTTACATGAAAGCAGCTTAGAAAATTCAGTGTGCAGTTTCAGTATGCAATGTCAGTCCACAATTCCAGTAAGAATACTTTATTAGAAAACCTTTCAGAAATTCCAAAAGCAAACAACGTGCCAAAATTCAACAGTAACTGTCAGTGTACATCTGTTTTCATACACAATACATTAATGCTTGATACCATAAAATGTCTTTAGGAACACTTTTGCAAATTCACTTTTTCTTACCCCAGTTTTACTAAGTATCTGTAGTTTCATAATTTTGTTCTGCAGGATACATAACTCAAACACTGTTTTCTTTTGGCTCTGACAGCACATTTCTGATCGTTAATACTTAATGCAGCATAACTTTTACACACCCATGCTATGACAAGTTTAAGCCTGTGGTAAAATCTTTCTTTCTCTTTCTGGTTCTCTCTTTTTTCTCTTTCAGGAGGTATTTTATCCACACTCAGTTCAATACATTGAAGTTAGAAACACTTTTCATATATTTCCATTTTGGCTTTCAGTAACAAAAATCATATTTTACCAATCTTTTTCACCAGTATTGAAGTCATTAGCTCAAACAAAATGTACATTTTAACCACAGTTCTCCATATTTATTTCCCTCTAATATGTTTGGAAACAAACCAGTCTTTATCCAGCTTCATATCTTTGTTAATAGAAACAGAACAAAAATACAGTCATTTATATCTTCACACTCCATTAGAGAAATGCATTACTCTAAAGTACATGTTTTTTTAAGCTGCCATACATGTAATCATCACTTCACAGTTCAGCCATGTTTTTTTCCACAGCTGCATCAGCAAACAATATCACCTTTCTTCTTCTTCTTTAAACTCCAGGGACAGGCTGCCTCACATGTACAGCTTCCCAGAAATGTCTCAGCACGTTCTCGATACCCAGAGACCATGTGCCTGGAATCTGTCTCAGCATAACCCAAGCTATCTCTAACAGTAACCTCAGACACTTTCTGCCTCTTAACTCAGGCTGACTTCAGCAGCTATCCTTTGGGTTCCCTTCTTCATTTTCTCTCAAAAGCACACCCTGTAGTATCTTCATTGAAGAAATGGTAAACACCCTACTTTTTTCAGATTCTATGTATTTATAACTGTAGTTTCATTACAGGCTCAAATCATCTGCAGGCTTTGTCCTAACTCTGCCTTAAGATATTCTTATAGGCAGATATGCCAAGTTATTATACTATACCAAACTGCAAACTATCACAAACAAATATGTCTAATTGCTACTTATCAAAAGCCCTGGATGGGCTTTTTAACATGGGTCTTTCAGGAGGGATATTCAAAAATGTATATGCACACAACTTTGCACAAATCTTGTTTTGGCTTTACAACAGGTCCAATATTAGCAGAACTCAGCTTTTTCTTATGTTACCGGTTGACCATTTGAATGTAATTGATATATATACACACACATATATACATGTGTGTGTCTGTGTGTTTTTGTGAGTGTGTGTGTATATATATATATATATATATATATATATATATATATATATATGTGTGTGTGTGTGTGTGTGTGTGTGTATATATATATATATGTATATATATATATATATATATATATATATATATATATATATATATAGGTCCCCTTCACTAGATCGAACATATAACAAGTTCAAACCTCATATGGCCGAGACCATATGTTCGAACTTGTAAATGTTTGATCGGCCTAAATGGAGATCTCCGGATAGTGCAGAATGGGAAGATTTCCCTTTTCCACAATGTAGTGTGATCTCGGAGTCGGTATATTTAAGTAAGAGGGTGTGGGGGGTGCAGGGGCATAGACCCCCTGTTACCGCCGTTTAATTTTGTTTTTTGTTGTTTTTTTCTTTTTTTACTTCAATGTTTGAACTATTACAGGTTCGAACATATGGTCTCGGCCATATGTGGTTCAAACTTGTAATATGTTCGATCTACTGAAGTAGATACATATATATATATATATATATATATATATATATATATATATATATATACATACATACACACAGAGAGGGATAGAAAATAACCAGAGAAATACCATAGTTTATCTACTCTCTATGATTGCCATCAACCAGCCAGATCTAAATACACTACATAAAAGATAGTTACAGTAATACAAAATTAATAATAGCAAAGCCAACAGTTATGGATGTCTATACAAATAAAGCATAAAAACTTTTATAGAAACCATTTCAACAACATTAAAATTGCAAATAAAATAAAAATAAAAATATATAAAAGCACCAATCAGCTTTCTAAAAATCAGAATTAACAGGAATAGAGAGATTTGTTCTTAATATACCCAAATGAAGTGGGATCCCTACAGAAACGGTGCTCCTCGAAGTTTTATTGACATCTGCCCTGGGTTTTGTAAGGTCTATGCCCTGCCACAGACCCAGCTAATACATATTCTATGTGATCTCACCATTTTTTTGTGAAAAGGTTATAACTTGATGACTATGTCCTTAACTGAGTTTGCTCTTTGATGATTAAGGCCACACCTACATCAAGACAGTTAAAGTCCTAACAGAAGAATATAACATGTAACATTTAATAAAGCAATGAAAACCATTTGTTTTAAAAATATAAAACTTTCTTAGCCAAATGGTGGAGTTAATAAAGCAATAAAATGTTTAAAATTGTAAAAATATAAAACTTTCTTAACCAAACAGTAAAAATATTAAATTTTCCAGTGTCAGCTTAGTACTACATGTATCTTGATACTGAGAATTTCAGAAGACTGAATTCTATCTCCATATAGGTTCATAGGTGTTTACTTGGCTAATGACCACAAGGGCCTTTTTAAGCCTAGCCATGCATCCCAAATCTCTGATGAGTTCTGATACTCTTGATAAGTGTAAGCATGGGCCTGGGAGATGAACCATTTACAGGTTACCTGTGTCCATTTGAGACATAGGTGCCAAACCAGGGATGAATTTCCAGTTTCCCATCCAATTGTCCAAGTTGTACTTGAATTAAATCACTATCCTCCCTAACACTTTTTAAACAAAAACTTAAAGTTCACCTGGGAACACACTGGCTTTGCCACTGTTGTAACCCTGACTAACCATTGACTTATTTTCTGCCACTTTTTCTTCTTCTACCTCTCTTTGACTAACTCCTTGTTTCTTAATATCAGAGAAATCAGAAATTGTAAACTAAGTAACCATCTATTAAGAATACTTCTTGAGAATTATTTTACCTAATGCTATCTCCTAGGTTGTATATACAGTCATATTTAGTGAATTTGTAACAATGTATTAATATTTGTACTTGCCAACATTTTAGTAATCTTTATTACTGTAATCAACTATTTTCTTTGGAGCTTATCTCCCCGGGCCTCCACTGAAAATGGACATGTATCCAGTTAGACTAGCCCGGTCAACAAATGTAAAATAAAATAAAATTGGGTTAGGGAGGAATTCTGGTTCACATGGATGGGGACCCTGTTCCATAGATGGGGTAATCTCTGGGATACAAACCTATCACTCCAACAGGTCCTATTTATATCACAGGCAAGGTTTAAGTCTTTAGAATGGGTAATTCTGGTGCTGTTTGTTTTATGGATATGCAAGAGGTCCATCAGTGTGGGGTCTGAAAACGCCCTATATGCCAGGCATAGATTTCCCCCAAAAGCCTGTAGGAGACAGAATACAGCGATAGGGCCTTGAGGCCGTCTGCATAGGACATATTACTTATGCCCTGCATATGAGATACATTCATTGATACACATTCAGTGCAGACAAAAAAGTACAAAATAAATGGGGCATCACATTCTTGGCATGTCATTTATTAGATGTGATGTTAAACTGATCTCCCAATTGCTTTGAGTTGGTGGAAGATGAAGTGGATTTTAAAGATAATATGAGACTTATTGAAAAGAAAAGAGTATTTTTATTTAAAATCATAAAATTGCACAAAGAAAAGACAATTTACAAACTTCACAACAAAGTAAAAATTGCCTCATATCAGCCCAAAATTAAATTTATTTAATAATTTTAATTACTCTCAATATTCCATTTTTTCACAGAAATCTCTCTACTGTACATTTCTAAGAGTCTTAAAAACTGCTTGCCATCTCTGTTTTGTATTAGACTATGCAGCCTCACATCTGCTAACCTCAGTTTTTCATGCCACCATCAAAACACGCAATGATCTGCTCATTTATACTATGTGAACCTTCTATTCCCAATTTCTTTTCTAAAAATTTCCCCAAACAACAAAACTTCACATTGTTACATAACATTAAAAAAAAAACCAATGCCGTACCTCTCAACTTCCTTGCATGAGAATAATGGACAAAGCCAAAAACAGTGGGAGAGTAAAGTAAAGGGTCGAAATCAAGGACAAACGATAAATATTGATCTTATAAATTTAGAAAGTAGCTGAGCAATAAGGTCTGTATTAGCTAGCATTTTCTAAATGATATGAAGTCTGAATCTCAAACATCTGACATTATGGAATGGCTGCAATGCTCAATGATTTGCCCAAAAAAAATACATTTTATGAGGAACAGACCAAATATATAAGGCAAAGGTGTGAATATTTTGTGCAATTCTGGACAGTTGAGAGGTATTCATGTTGTCTCTCAATCTCCCTGCAACCTTCCAGCCAGCATATTCTTTCATTCTGTATTTAGTAGAGTATTAGGCCCTCTACAGGCAGTTTCACCTACACCAAGAAAAAATCCTACTGCTGTTACCTGTCTTTAAGTTTTCACCTTCTTTCCAGTGTCCTTGTGTTTGTTAGCCTCATGCTGTGCTCACCTGCTTCTGCTATGAGAGATTGCTCCTCAAATGTTGTATCCCACATCTATCCAAATATTTTAAAAACTGCTTGTTAAATGGAGCAGACAAAAAAAATGTTTTGTAAAGGGCAAGTACCAATTCAGCCCCACCCACCCCAAACTTATGTATATGAAATACACTGTCACACAACATCGGGTAATGGAGAAACTCCACAAAATAACACACAGTATCCTCAGGCAATCACTTGTTTCATCATAAAATGAGTGTGCAGGTGATTTCCAAGATACTGCAGCTTGAGAACAAACATTTGGGGAAGCTTCTTACCTTGGTCTAACGTTACAGTATCCATAACGTCATTAGAATATTTTCTTTGCATTAAATCCTCTCCCTATCTCTTTTTCCAGTTCTTAATTATTTTTTTCTTCTAGTTTTTTTTTTTGCCATTGTACCTGCTAACAATCAAGCTTTCCTTTATCAGACTTGAGCCATTTTGTTATCTTGTGTTGGGGGTCCTCCCAGACTAAAGAGGTGAGAGCATACCTCTCAACCTCTCAGTACAAATAAATCTGGACCTAGCCAGAAATAATGGGGGCAAAGGCTCAAAAATAGGCACAGATTTTAAATATTGCTCCTATAAACTTAGAAATTTGCTAGAATACCAGATTTGGATTATTATGTAGTTTCTGAAGGATATGAAGTCAG
This sequence comes from Protopterus annectens, assembly GCF_019279795.1. Lineage (NCBI taxonomy): Eukaryota > Metazoa > Chordata > Ceratodontiformes > Protopteridae > Protopterus > Protopterus annectens. The sequence continues at coordinate 1,474,487,392 of NC_056739.1, forward strand.
AAACTCAAATGTCTTTCATTATTTAGTATTATTTAGTGATTTCAATCTTTATTTATTTGCTAGAAAATCACAGATTTTATAAGGAGCAGACCAGAAATGTGAGGTAAAAGTCTGGACAGTTGGAAGTATGGGTGAAAGTTATCTGGAGGGGCTTTCATCTAGACTAAGGGCTACTTGTTGCCCCACTGGTGTCCAGGCTATGACATCATTTCTGAAGGAATTGATGAGACTGTAGTATACTGGACTTAACTGGAAACAACTGAAATGAGATTGGAATGAAAGGCTTTATCTGTTAATTGCCCAAACTTGTGATGAACAGGTGCCAGTCTCTCCTTTTTGGGCCAAATCTTTTGTAGTTTTCAGAAATAATTCTGAAAACAGTGTAGTTCAGTTAATAATGCTTTATTATAGGATCATTGGACGTTAATAGGCTAATGGCCCTAGGGCCCTTACAAGCCTAGCCAAGTTATATCCTTATTTCCACAATCAGCAGCTATTGCCCCTGTCCAAGAGGGACACAGGTGGAACATTCAGGGTGAATTTATGATTACCAATCCAATCATCCAGACTGCGTTTGAAGAGGGCAAATGAGGTGCTCTGTTTGACATGAAGTGGAAGTCTGTTCCAAAGGTGTGGTAACTTCTGGAAGACAAATCTGTCCCTCCAGCAGGTTCTATTAATGTCACATACTTACATGCCAGGTTACAGAGATGCAGCATTTCCAATAAAGCAGGGTCAGAGATTGCCTTGTATGCAAGGCAGAGATCACCTCTGAGTAGTCTGTATGAAACAGAGTGAAGTGGCAAGTGATTTCAAATGATCCACATAGGACAGATGCTGAAGACCTTGAATTTTCTTTGTGAGGATCCTTTGTGGTCTCTCCAGTTGCTGCAGGTACTTGGAAAGGTACATACCAAAAGGGGTGTTGTACTCAAATATAGGCCTGATGAACTACGAGTACAAGGAGGTTATAACTTCTTTTTTTTTCTGGAAGCAATGCCCTTATTTATGAGATGAGCCATATAGAATGCCCTTCTTACCACTGCAGAGACATAGTAGTCAAAGGTAAGGTTGCTGTCAACCTGTGTGCCCAGGTCTCTCACCACTGGGTGCATACTTAAGGTGTTGCTATTGATGTGGTAGTTAGCAGGAACATTGCCCTTACTGAAAGGGATAATACATTTTTTGCATTGAGTTTAAGGCCATGACTTTGGTACTAATCATCTGTTTGTGTTAAGACCCTCTTGCCTGATGTTGACATAATTTGGAGATTGAAATGATGATAATCTGATGGACTGAATTTTGTTATACTGCTTGTTCAAGATATATAATTTGGAGATTCTATGACCACTCCCAGTTTGCAGCCATCAACAAACTTTGCCAGCTGCAGACCTTTAGTTTTCACTTGTAATTTGGAGAAATAGATTCTAAACAGTAGAGATCTCAGGACTGATCCCTGTAGAACACCACTGGTTACAGGTCTGCCTTTGGAGGTGGATTCCCCTATTTTGACTATATAGGTTCTATCTGTGAGCCAATTAGTGACCCATCTAATGATTTAAGGGTTGATACCTAGCTGTGTGAGTTTGTCAAAGATGCCTGATTGGACGATAGTGTCAAATGCATTGGCTAAGTCTAGGTAGGCTGTATGCATAGATTTCCTCTTGTCCAGGGTCTTGGTGACTGTCTAGAAGAAGTCCACCAGGTTTAACAGGTATGATCTCCCTTTGACAAATCCAAACTGAGTAGGGTCAAGTGATTGGTGTTTATCTATATCTTTGTTGATCAGGTCCATGATGATTCACTCCATGGCCCTGCAGATAAGGCTAGTCAGGCTAATAGGTCTATAGTTCCCAGGGTCAGTGGAAGCACCACGCTTGTACAAGGGGATTACGATGGCCATTTTCCATTCAGCAAGGATGAAGCCAGTGCTTAGACTATGATTGAAAAGAGTATCTAATGGTGTTGCTAATTCTTGTTGGAGCCCATGTAGGATGCATCCTGGGATGTTATCAGGTCCCATACACTATTGTGTTTTTGGCCTTAGAATGGGCGTTTATGAGCTGCTCTTTAGAGATACAAGGTAGGGGACAGTTGGAAGGATGCCACGGTATACGTGTGATGGGGACAGGGGAGTGAAGTTTTCAAAGAACCCATTGGCCAACAGGTTAGCTATGTCCACAGGCTTAGTATATGTGGTATTATTAACTACCAGTTTGGCATAAATCTGGTCCTTTCCTTTTAGGTTACTGATGTAACTAAACAACACCTTATGGCTGTCCTTAGTTGAGAAATCCAATTTGGATTTGGATTTTGCTTGTTTAAGCTGAGGAGAGAGTGTTTACAGTTTAGGGCTTTCTCCCTCTTATTCTTAGATAGCAATTTCTTCCTCTTATTGTAAAGCCTGTTAATGGCAGTTCTCCACCAGGCAGGTTTGCTCTTCCTCGAGGAGCTTGTTTTGGTCCTCTCAGGTATGGCCAAATCAATGCAGTTATACAGATGTTTGTATAAAGCATCGATGTAGAACTTGGCATAGTTGTTGCCAGTTCCATCTTGGGGGCATGCAGTGAAGCTATTTATACCATCCTGTAAGAGGTTATAATCTGCTTTGGAGTAGTTTTTTAGTTTAGTTGCTGCTGCGGGGGGGGGGGTCAGGTGTGATAGTTACTTCAAATGAGACAGATTTGTGATCAGGTCTTATCAGGGAAGACCTCACAGTGTTGGTGCTACAGTGGTTTCCCAAAACTGGCAATCACCAGATCCAGGATGCTGGCACCCCTTGTGGGGATGTCAATCAGCTGATCCAGGGCTTCATTAACAGTGCTGATAAATATAACAGTGTGTAGAAATGCTGAAATGCTGGTTAGTAATTACAGTTTCTACACATATATTCTGATTTTTCTAAAAAAATATAAATTGAAGCAGTCTTTATTTGACCTGTCTTCTCTACTCAGGCTCGAGTGTCTGTACTGTAACTTCCTTTCTGAAATGCTGAATATTTAATCTTTTCTGTATGTCAGTCTGAACTGACTTTACTAACTGAATCTGACATAATTCCTAATACTATCAAACCCTATAATGCTTTTCATGCCTCTTTAGCTTGGTTGCCTTGGTTTCCAAGCCTTGTCTTTCATGTGATTCTTTATCTAGCATTCCATTGTTATGTACATCTTTCCCTTAAGAAAGGAACATTCTATAAACTTTATTTCTGTACATCATATTCTTAGCTGGCAAGACTGTATTTTTCCCTTGAAAAAGGAACATTCTGTATTTCTCTGAGACTGAATGCATACATGTAAATACAAGTCTGACTCTATATTTTCAGGCCTATTATTCTACCTTATTGTAATATAGTAAATTCACTAAGAATACCCTAACTCTAACAGCTCCCCCTGAGGTCCTGATGAAAGTTTACAGGGACTTACTTTTATAGTTACCTTATATCTGTATTGCTTACTGCTGTAATCTGGTTTGAATATATAGGCTTTCCGCCACCTTACTAAAGGACAATTGTTTTTTTTTTTTTTTTTAATCTGGTGAATAAACTTGCAATTTTAATTTTGATCACGAGGTGTCACTTCTGCTTGGATTGAAGTCTGTTAACTTTATTATTTAATTTTCATATTACCTAGATCCATAGTTTTAAAGTCATTAAGTATAAGTCCTGATGTATGTGTGACATATCTAAAACCTGCACATTATTCTGAAAATCAGTGTCTTTTAATTCTGTGTTTTTTAGAGCTGATTAGGCCAGGTAATTCTTTTTATTCTGTTGTTCCAAAACAGCATGGAGAAAATGCCATACACATCTTTAACCTGTCTCTGTGAGTCTTCAGTTAAATTAGACAGAGTATGAACTGTTAACCCTGTCTATCTTTCTTCACTAACTCTGTATGTTGTAATGGTAAAATTACAGTGTCTACTGGCTGGAACTCCCCCACTATCTCTCTTACATTCAACTGCTAACTGCTCATAAACTTATTTTCAAAATCTCTAACTGCCCTTCCCTCTCCTCCATTCTTATCTTGCATCATCCTGATAGACTACTCAGGGCCAGTGGCCAGAACCTCTTCGAAGTGTACAAACTCTTACTTGCACCTGGGCAATTTCTCCTGTCTTTCTCCCTTGCTCATCTATGGAATTGTCTCCCCCCCACATTCGAATCACCCACAACCACTCCACCTTCAAGACCATGCTCCATTCCCATCTCTCTTCTCATTGGGAATACTCATGCTCTCACCCCATCTGACCCCCTCTATATAATTTCTGCTCCACCATCCTTTTTTTTTCTCCTTTCTCAAAACTCAACCTAGTGACTCCCTTCATTTCATTTCCACTCCCTCTCTCTTTTTTTCCTTTCTCATAACTCAACCTATTCACTTTTCACTGTTCTACTTTGCTTCTGTAATTCTTCCTCCCTCTCACCTCATGAAACTTTGAGTGCATAAATGCCTGCACTCCAAATTATACTTATGTACTCCAAAATACGTATGTTTTAATTTCATTCAATGCTATGTTACAACACCTTGCTCAAATGTTATTATTCTGTCTTCTATATTACTGTGTTGCTCAAATGTTATGATTCTGTCTTCTGTATTACTGTGTTTTAGTAGTTTTCAGAAAATGTATTGTACTTGTTAACTTTGTTGATGTTAGTTTGTAATATAATAATTGTATATGGAGCTTTTCTCCCCGGGCTCATTCTAGCCCAATGGACTTTCCTGGTTAAAAAACTGCAAAAAAATAAATAAATAAATAAATAAATATTGCCTATGTTTTATACCTTATGATCTGGTGTCATATCGTGTCCATATTCATAAAGGACACCCACACGAGACCATCCAGGTGCAATTAACCATAGGCAAGACTGCTCTGCAATTTGTAGCATGTTACAGGCCACCCTCTCAAACTCAGGAACCTCACATGGCCTTCCTGAAAACATTGGAGGGGATAAATGTATCTCCAAACACCATCATACTAGGTGACTTCAACTACCCTAATATAGACTGGGAACACTACTCAAGCCCGAACACTCTAACCCAAAGATTCCTGGAGTTCATAAACTCAAATGCCATGGAACAACTAGTCACCATCCCCACAAGAGGTGAAAACATACTTGATCTCATCATCACGAACATGGGATCAAAATGTTCAACACCTCACTGGTGAGATCAGATCATAAACTAATCTAAAAAGACCACAGTGAAAAACTTCTCACACTTCTAAAACTAGTGTGGTCTCCCCCTGAGCCAGTGGTAAACATTACTCAAACCGCTGAATCACTTACAAATGCCTTCTACCAGCACCTACAGGACTGCATGGATCAGGCAATCCCAAACAAAACTAAGACTCTCTGTACCCAGTCTGGTGGACCCCAGCCATAAACAAGCTCTACAACAAAAGGAGGAAGCTACTACAAGATAGAGCAAAATCCTTGAAAGGTAAGACACCTTTGATCATTATAAGTAAAAACTAAGAGCTCTCATAAAATCATCCAAGGCAAATTTTGAGAGAGGACAATGATAAGGGCTTCTTTAGCTGTGTTAGAAACCTAGGAGGAAACTCCCAGATATGCTCAGAATTAGATCAAAGTGATGTGAAAATTACTGAACCTACACACATTGCTAACATACTGGCTGACAGGTTCAGTGCAAACTTCTGGAGATATCTATTCCAGAGGATTGTAGCCCCCAGGTGAGAACTGCCCTCACTAAGGCAAACACAACATCCATGGGACCGGATGGTGTCCCTGTGCTTCATGAACTCAACGAGGAATTAAACCCACAGTTAGGACAGCTGTTTAATCTTAGCCTCACCTCAGGATTGGTCCCACTTCATAAGGCGGTGCCTCCACAGACCCTGGAAATTACACCCCCATAGCTTGACAAGCCTTATCTGCAAAGCCATGGAGAGGATCATAATGGAACTCATAAATAAAGACATAGGGAACTTGCAGACTTTGGATCCAACCCAGTTTGGCTTTGTCAAAGGCAGATCCTGCCTCTTAAACTTGGTTGACTTTTTCGAGACAGTCACCAAGGCCATTGATGAAAGGCAGTCCATACAGCCTACCTCGACCTGGCAAAGGCCTTGACACAATACCCCACTCAGGTATCATCGAAAAACTCATCAGCTTGAATGTAAACCCATACATCACAAGATGGGTTGCAAACTGGCTGCGACAGAACCCACAGGGTCAGAGTTGCTGGAGCCATGTCAGACTCAAAGCCTGTCACAAGTGGTGTCCCACAGGGCTCAGTCCTGGGTCCACTCTTGTTATCTACTTTTCTGAAGTACAAGCAAACACAGGAGGGTTATGGCTGACAAAGTTTGCAGATGACTGCAAACTACAGATATCCTCCAGAAGGGCCTCACAGAAACGGATAACTGGTGCCAGAGCCATGGCCTGAAGTTAAACGCCAAAAATGCATAGTCATACCCTTCGGAAAAACAAGGTTATAGCTACCATATAGGTGACAATCCACTGAGCACAGAAAAAGTCATCAGGGATCTGGGGACCCAAGTTGACAGTAGTCTTTCATTTGACACTCATGTTGCTAAAGTAGTTAGGATCATGAAGGGATTCACATCTAGATCAAGGGAGGTCCCCTGTACTCATCACTCATTAGACCTATGATTGAGTACAATGCGAATGTATCTGACCAGACACCTGATGCAGCTTGAAAGGCCCCAAAAGTTCCTCACCAAAAGGATAAAGGGTCTCAAAAATATGTCTTATGCTGCCCGACTGAAAGAACTCCAGCTTTATTCAGTCTCATACCGCTTGCTCAGAGGTGACCTGTGCCTGACATATAAGGCCATGTCAAACCCAGATTTGATGAATATGCTTCACCTCAAAAATCTAGATCCCTCAGAACCACAAGGGCGGAGACTTAAACCTTGACACGGTTATAAATAGAACGTGCTGGAGGGACAGATTCATCACCCAGAGACTCCCTATGCTGTGGAACAAAATCTGGCCTTGTTCAAGAGGAATCTTGACCAATGGATGGGAGATATTACTTCAGTGTCACTGCTTGACAGAGGCACAGAAAAATGATAGGCATAGTTTTTATTCAAACTAAACTAGGCTTATAAATGCCCTTGGGCAGATAGCCTAGTATGAACCTATGAACCTATGAACCTATGAACCTAGTGTACCATGATGTCTCTCTCTTATAGCAAATTAAACCTTTTCCTGTTGTTCATAGATTAAAATCTTTAAACATTGTACTGTTTAATCCATTTTCTTTTTTATTGTCTAGCCTATCAAGCATGATGGCTATTTTCTGAAGACTAATTGAAATTGGCACTAAAGGGATAACTTTATAATTGCTTTTGAAGCATAATCAACATATACTGTATTAACGTCTGTCTATAAATTGCTCATCTAGATTTACTAATATACATTGATATGCAATATTTATTTTGGCATAAAACTTGCTATTCTGAGCCTCATTTAAGTTAACTTAAGTTCTGATAAAAGAATTCTCATGAATCAACTCCAGGGAACCAGTGCATTTTCCATTTGGTTCCTGGTCTTCTGTTTTTCGCACTGCACCAGATATTTGGATAATGCAGAGTCAAATTTGGCAAGAGCTGGTGCAGAAGTCAACTGTCTGTGTGTTTCAGTTATTTCTTCAATGTTTGTTTAAAGTTAAAATGAATGAGTTAAAGCAAGTATGTATATTTTCGGAAAGTTATATAACAGTACTAGTTTTCAGTTTATGTCTATATCTATGTTCAGACAATACTGACAAAAAGGTATTAATAGTTTAGTCTCCACAATGTAACATTAACAGATTTCAGTTTATTTTTGTTATCTGTGTTCAGGTAGTACTGTCAGGAAAGATATTCCTGCTGTTTTAGATGTTCAGTATAAATATGTACAAATTTCAGTCATGATTCAGAATATGACATTCATACTCAGTTATGTGTTCAGTGTAAGTACATTTCAGTCAGATTTCAGAATATAAGATTAATTCTCAGTTTCTTCACATAATTCAGTTAGTTTTAAGGGTACAGTGACAGAATTATTTGTAACAGGCTTATTACATCATACATTTCTACTACATCATCCTTCACATTATTCATTCATTAGTTAAGGGTAAAGTGGCATAATGTTTATAACAGGCTTATTAAGATAAGTTATCTAAAGAATAGGTAGTAACAGTTATTCAATATACTCAAGGTATAATAGGGCAGGCTTAATTTGTTAATTAAATTACAGATTACAATGTACTTTACATAACTATTGTATATTAGTCAAAAAGTTAAAAAGCCACTAAGAGAAAATGCAAAGGTATAGATCTGAAATACAAAAAGCATAGGTTTTAGTAAACTATTACAGCTCATAAATATTCATAGAATATTTCAGACACAAATTTAGGAGGCAGACATCTATTACAGCACATACAAGTTAAAAAAGGTAAGCAGCATTATTAGTAAATCAACTGAAGGGGACAAGGGACTGCATATCATGACCCCTGGAGGGACAAGGGAGGTGGTATAGTAATATTCCATTCAGAGGATTATTCCAACATTATGCAGAATATTTTATTTAATGAAGACAATTATGCACAGGTTTCTAAGAACCAAATAAATACTGCATATCAACGTATTGATAGTTATTTAGAAGAATATGTCCTGGACAAACGTATTACTAATGACCTCCTTAATTTTCTTACTAATTCCTATCCTAAGGTGCTGGTTATATTCGGCATCCCGAAAATACACAAAAGCATCATTGGACCACCTTTTATACCCATTGTTGCTGCCAGTGGCTCTAAAACACATAATCTGGCACTATTTGTAGATAAAATAACTAAGCATGTAGTGGAGAGAGCAGTACATCTAGTTAAGGATTCCTGGGATTTTCTAGGACAGCTTAAACAAAATCTATGGGCAGCTGATTTGGTCTTTTTAACCACTGATGTGAAAGATCTTTATTTCTGTATTCCTAACCAAGAAGGACTAGAATTATTTAAAGAGACACTCTTTACATGTTCCACCTTGAATCACGATAAAGTAAACCTAGTGTGTGAAATGATGGCACTTATCTTAGAGAATATTTTTTTATTCTTTGAGGGCCAATATTTCCAACAAACAAGAGGAGTTACCATGGGGGCTGCCTGCTCCCCTACATATGCAAATATAGTACTATTAGACTGCGAATAAAGATATGTATTCCACAAAGAATTTTGGAACAACATCCAGTTATAGTGCAGGTTTTTGGATGACAACTTTATTTTGTGGAAGGGAAAAGTGGAAGATATGCCTAGCTTTATTAACCACCTGGAGAAAACTACCTCATTTTTGGAATTTACTTATAATTACAGCACTAGAGGTATACATTACTTGGACATGGCAATTTCCCATACACCTACAGGTTTCAAATCTAATATATATCGTAAGAGTACTTTTTGTAATTCTTACGTTCATTATGCGAGCAACCATCCACTTTCACAGAAAAAGAGCTTAGTCAAAGGACAGGCTATAAGAATTGCACACATGACTTCAGAATTGAGTGATGTGAGGCAGGAATTTTTCACATTAAGAGATCTGTTTTTAGAAAGGGCATACCCCAAACAGATGGTCGAACAAATTATTGAGGAAGTTTACACAGGATGGGGAAAAATATAAGCCTCTGTTAGGAAACCACCCATTAACTAATATAGCCCCCACAGATCCTGGTGAAATGAAGATTTATGAGCATGCATGTATAGTGCAATACAGTCCTATATCATATGAAGTGAAAAACATATTAAAAAATAACTGGAGTGTATTTAGGGTAAATAATGATGTATTAACTGCAGTGGGAGATAAACCATTTTTTATCAGCAAGGTGGGCATGAATATTAAACATCTTATGCAAAACAAGTTGAATTTACGGATAGAAGGTAGATGTGGTACAACACCTTGTGAGAGGTGCTCCCAATGTACTAATATTTTCAAAGCACCTCAAACCCACCTAGCTAATAAGATGGCATCTAAGGTTATATTCAAGAAAGGAAATTGTTTTACCACCAGAGTGGTGTACCTTGCTCTATGTGATGCATGTAATGGATTTTATGTTGGGAAAATGGAGAGGGCGTTGAAAAGCTGAATCTATGAGCATGTATATGATGTTAAAAACAAGGATGCAAGTGCATTATATAATCATTCCCTCACTTGTTTTAATTTTAAAGGTTTTAAATTTGGCATTTTGGATACTGTGGACATAGATTTGGGGGGGGGGGTGACTGGAAGAATTTATTAAGTAAAAAATAGCTGGTGTGGCAACTCAGACTAGCTGCTAATTTTCCATCAGTTATAAATGATTCCTTGACAATACTTCCAGCCCTGAAAGAAAAATCTATGAAACTTTAAGTATTTTAACATTTTTACATGCATTACTGTGCCTGCATTTTTAAACATATGCTGAAGGTATTTAATATATAACAGTGTTTTATTTGTAAAAAGCTAAGTAGGCTTGAATATTAACATCCTGTGCATTTAATATTGCTCATGTGGTCATTTTACATGTGACTTTTTTGACAATACAATTGGCTCAATTTTATCTATTATATAACATGTAATGGTATAAAAATGGTTCTTGAATTAGTGTGCTTTATTCTGATGAAGTCTTCTATGTGAAAGACGAAAGTGCTTAATCATGGTGTGTCTTTACTGCAATAAACAAAGTTCGTATACAGGCTTGTTTGGTGCATTTTCCATTTTTTTACTCTGCATTGTCCCAGTCACTAATGAGCTATTGGAAGGCTTGCTTTAATGTTCAAGTGTGCTTTTTATAGTTAGGTCTTTTAAACTTCTCCTTTTCGTCTCTTGAGCAAGGCTGCATGGCTAAAGGTCTTGATTGTATTTAGTATCAGGTCCTAAAATAACATTTGCAGCTTTAACAGTTATAAACTGATAGCACTGCTTGTTGCTCTGATTTTATTTACATTTTTCTGCATGAAATAAACCTTTGTTGCTAATAAACTCTTGCAAGTCTGTAAGCAAACTGATAAAGTACTACAGTGGCATGGAAAGGCTGTAACTTTACTATTAAATCAAACTGAAATGTCAGTGACATTGTTTTTTCTGTCATAACCTCAAATGAAACTAAAGTAGTAATCTAACACTGTGCATTTCTGCACCTATATAAAATTAATCTTAACTGTTGAACTTTTTGCATTTACTGTCATGACCCTCAGATTCTAACATACTGTTCTGTGAGTGAAACTCCACCCACTGTCTTACCATATCTATTTCTTTATCTCACTTCATTTAACTTCTCAGTACTACTGAATTCTGCAAGAATTTATTATTATTGTCTACAATTTTCTTGGATAAATAGTAAGAACAGTAACTTCATAAACGTTATTAAATTGATTTTTTTACCATACTGCCTTATGGCATACAGTTTTGTTTGTGTCTTTCGGCTTTTCCCGGTTAGGGGTTGCCACAGCGGAACTCTAGTCCACTAATGATTGGTAGTTGATTTTTTTACGTGCCGAGTTACCAGCCCTGACGCACAACCTTCAACGAAGGTACACCCATTCACGCATGTCTCCACGCAGAAGACGCTCTAGCTGAGAATCGAACCGGACAGCGTCTTACTGTGAGGCAACAATGCTACTACAGCACCACCTGTCTTTAATTCAACTTGCTGAGCTGGCTGTCATCTGATCTGTTGTGCTTGGTAAACTGGAATTTCTGTATGAAATATATATATTCTTAAACTGATTACAGACACATTTATTACCAGATTTAAACTGACCTGATTCTGGAAGTTTACTTGTCTGTCTTTTATACAAGTATGTGAAATTTCTTTATCTGCAACTTTATTTGTCTGCCCTTTAAAGCATAACAGTTGAACCTGTGGCTTTAAAGACACACAATATATATGATGCACTCTTTTCATTCATGGGATTTGAACTTTGGACTGTACTGTCACTTTTAAAATATAGCATTGACTTTAAATTTGTCATTCTGTAAACTAACAAAGCATTATTTACAAATTTATTACTAGAGGTAAACTGATCTAATTCTGGAACTTTACTCATCTGTCCTTTTTACAAAGTATAATAATATTTGTGAATTCTTTTTGTCTCTGTTTGTATTAAGATATTACTTATGCATTGCAACACTTTAATACAAAGCTCTTAACAATGACTGCTAAACAAAACAATAACATAAAACATTCATTTGCCAAATCTGTAACTGTAAACCCTTTATTCTGCAAATTAACTTGACTGCCATTTATGGTATACCCTACACAACATAGATGCATATGGTTACCCTTTTTTTCTAACTGGCCACACCCAATATGTCTTTCTGAGCACTTTAGCTGTGTCAGCTGAATTGGAATTTATTTTATCTTATCATAGCCAGAGTTAGGTACCCACAGCCACGGGGAGCCCCCAATTATCTCCCTATGAATGAGGGCCCCCATTCGACAGTCGTGGGTTGCTCCATCCATTACTTCCTCGACTTGACACTTTGTGGATGTCCGAACAATTCCGTGATGTTACCGCACAATTCCAGACTGTTTTTCAAGTTTTTATTTTTTTGATTCGTGCATAAGCTGCACTCAATCAGGTCTTCTTCAGTGAAGCAAAGGATCTGATTGGCTGAAGCAGTCTGGGAACTAAGTTTTTTTTTTTTTTTTTAAACAAGGAAGTGATGAAGCAAGGACCTGATTGGTCCTTGCAAAGCAGTTCCTGTATAAACTGCCTTTAAAAAGGCATGTGTGTCTAATATGGATTACTTCTCTTGTTTTTAAACAGAGGAGTTTTCCTTTTAGTGTATTGATAGCAAATTGAGCAAGGTTTGGACCAGAGTGAAGATGGACTCCTTCGGAGAATGGATCAACGGTGGATTCAAGCCTTTGGAGCAGTCGTGGTCATTGGAGAACACTATTTTCAACTGTCCTTCTAAGGGCAATTTCTTAAAGGTCTGGAAACCTGCCTTTTTTTGGATGGCACAGTGGTGCACCAGTAGCATTGTTACCTCACAGCAAGAGGTTCTCCAGTTCAATTCTCAGCTGGGGTGCCCTCTGTGCGGAGTCTGCATGTCCTCCCTGCATTCGTGTGGGTTTCCTTCAGGTGCTCCAGTTTCCTCCCACTTTACAAAGACATGCATCTAGAGCGGTTCTCCTTGGCCTCCGCTGAAAATTGTCTCATTCCAAGTCTGACTTTCCCGGTTAACAAATGTTAAATAAATAATAAATAAATTTAAAAATGACAGCAGAGGTCTGGAAGGAAAGCAAGCAGAGCAGGTCCGTCTTCAGTTGTGAAGAGGGAACAGGATTGGAAACAGCCTTTTGTTAAAAGCATAAAAGGTACGTTTTTGGGGTAAGTTTTAACTTTATTCTTTGTGGGGGGGTAACCTAGGGAGGTGATTGCATTACTTTTTTTGTGCATATTTCTTGTGCTAAGAGGATTAGGATTTGAGGGGGGAGTGAGGGCTGTGGTTGTACTAGTTTTATTTTGCTTTTTTGTAGAGTTCTTCTGCTAAGATGATGGTGGTGAGGGGCTGTGGTTGTACCAGTTATTTTACTTTTGTGTAGAATTCTTATGGTAAGGGGATGGGGTAGTGAGGGCTGTGGTTGTACCTGTTTTTTTACTTTTGTGTAGAATTCTTATGGTAAGAGGATGGGGGCTAAAGGGCTGTGGTTTTACCAGTTTTATTTTACTTTTGTGTAGCGATGAGTTGTGCTAAGTGGATTTGGGGGGTGAGGGGCTGTGATTATATCAGTTTTATTTTACACTTGTTTACTGGATAGTCTGACTGGGATAGAACCCATTTTCAATGGAGGCCCAGGGAGAAAAGCTTATCTTAGTACACAAGTGGTAGAAATATGTAAAATAAGTATGTTTTTTCTGTTTTTATGAGGGACAGTATAAGGGAATGTGAGCTGTAATATATATTTAATTTTTATTGCTGGTTGGTTAGGTGGAGAGCTTGTGAGTTAGCTATAGGGGGCAAGAGGTAGAGTTGTCTCATTATTTTTATAACTAGTATCTATGCTGTATATGTAAAGGGTAGAGAGAATGGGATAAGGCTGATGAAAAGGACAGGAGATAAATGATGGGACAAAGAAGAAAAGGATATTTCAGTTTGTTAGACCAGGGATAGGTGGGCAGTCTTGAGGTGATGTCTAAGTGAATAGTTTTGGAGTATGGGGTAAATGGTGAAGACTGTCTTATTTCGGCCTGGATTGGGACATGAGCTGTTGCATGTCAGATGCAGCATATACATGTAGAGCCATCAGCATATTGGATTGTGAATGGTAGGGAAGTGGCGGCACTGAGGTTATTAGTAAATCCATTAAACTGAAGTGGACCAAGGATGGAGCCTTGTGAGACTCATAATGTGAATGGGAGTAGAGGGGGTAGATCTTGGAGCCATTGTATTGCCTGTTTATGACCTGTTAGGTAGCTTAGGAACCATTTGAGGGCTAGGGAGCTGAGATTAAGGTTGGTTAGAGTAGTTAATAGTTTGTTGTGAGAGACTGTGTCAAAGGCCTTTGACAAATTTAGAAAGATAGATGATCTTATTTTACCTTCATTTCTAAATTGATGGTGTTGGCACACCTGCAGAGGGCAGTTGTAGCATGAGGCCTGAAGCCATAGTGGGATTTGTCAAGTAAATTATTGGTTATGAGATACTGCAGAAGTTGAGAATGACGGCATCACTCTAGGAGTTTAGATAGTGGGGAGAAAATTGTTCTGGGCCTATAACTTGTAAGTTTGGTTTATTTGGTACTTTGTTCCTAACTTGTTGGTAGGCTATTTTATTTTGTCCAGATTCCTATGCTAAGAGGATTGGAGGGGGGTGAGGGGCTGTGGTTGTACACGTATTTAATTTTGTCCAATATTCTTGTGCTAAGAGGGTTGGGGCAGGGGGTACAGGCTGTGGTTTTACCACTGTTTTACATTTGTCCATAATTTTTTCTGCTAATAGATTGAGAAAGGTAGACTTGTCTGTAATGTCCAGATGTAGTCATGGGGTTGGGGTGGGGTCAGGTAATCTAGGAAGATGATCGCATTACTTTTTGTGCAGAGTTCTTTTTTTTTTTTAGTTTTTGTCTAATTGTGCTGAAAAAATGGTAGGGGGGATAAGGGTTGTGAGAACGCTGTAGACAATACAGATGTTTTAATGTGTAGAGATAAAAACCCTGTTATGCCAGCATTTGTGTATACCAGCAATGTTTATAACTATCCCTGATGCCACAACTTTGTTCTATAACTTTTTCCTTTGTCCAGAACTGTGCTGAGAGATTAGTGGGTGGCTTAGTAGAGGGCTTAGTGGCTTTGAGAATGTGGCAGAATGTATAGATGTTTGCATGTACATTACTGCATACCCTGTTATGCCAGTATTGTGTACACCAGTAATGTTTATAGCTATCCCTGATGCTACAACTTTGTTCTATAACTTTTTTCTTTGTACAGAATTGTGCTGAGAGGTTAGTGGGGGGCTTAGTGGCTTTGAGAATGTGGCAGAATGTATAGATGTTTGCATGTACATTACTGCAAACCCCATTATGCTAGTATTGTGTATACCAGCAAAGTTTGCAACTATCCCAGATGCTACAGTTTTGTTCTTTGCAATTTTTTGCTTTGTCCTCAGTTGTGTTGAGAGGTTGGCAGCATGGTAAGGGGCTATGAGAATGTTGAACAGTGCTCAAGTGTTTGCCTTGCATTTCTTTGTTAAACTCAAGTCACACAGTGTATAAGCACATGTTTGTTGTTGCACTTTTGTCTTGTTTTTTTTTATTTTTTACCACTTCATCTAGATTTGTGCTGATACATTAGGGGTTAGGTGCTGTGATCATTGTGCAGAATGTACTAATGTCTTAATGCATGCAAATCCACAGTTGCATGTCTGACTGGTATTTTTGGTCTGTTCTCATCAAAAATGAGGTTTCACACAATGCATGCTACTGCAAAGTGTTCTACAATTTTTAATTCATAAGTACATTGTTTAAAATGCCTAATGTTGGGAGGGTGGTTAGCGGCTGCTAGAATGTTGCAGAAGGTAGAGATGTTTGAATGTATACTAATGCAAACCCTGTTAAGCTAGTATTGTGTATACAGGCAATGTTCAACTCACTGATGCAAAATAACTTTAATTTTTTTCATGGTCCGTAGTTATTGTGTTGAAAGGTTGGGAGTGTGGTTAGGGCCTCTGAGAATGTTGCAGTGTTCCAATGTTTGCCTGGAATTATTTTTAATGCTGGGTCATGTACTATATAAGTACATTGTTAATGTTACTCCTTTGTCTTTATTTTGTTTTCACTTCAAGAATTATTGTGACGAGACTTTGGGGGGGGGGTGAGAATTATGCAGAATGTACTGAAATTTTAATGCATGGTAATGCAAACACTGTTCTGCTGTCCAAGTTTATAGTAATGTTGTAAACTATCCCTGATGTTATGTCTTGTCCTGCAGTTATTTTTGGCTGTTTGAATTATGTTGAGAGGTTAGGAGGTTGACGGGCCCTGCAAGAATGTGTACAATGTCCAGATGTTTTTGTTTTTTTCTTCCACAAAACTGTGGGATCATACAACACATGCTGCTGCAAAATCTTATTCTAGCATCATTATTAGTTTGTAAGCCCAGTATTTTAAATCCCTACTGTAATGCCCTTGTCTTCTGGTACTTTTGCTTCCTCCAGACTTATGGCAATGTTTAAAACTCCCTTGTTATGCCTATATTCTGTGTTTGGCTTGCCTAGAATTGTTAAATTACTAGCTTAGGAGAGGGATAGGGCTGTTAGAATGCTACAATGTTGCACAATGTGTAAATGTTTGCCTGGTAATTTTAGTCTTGTTCCTCATCAAAAATGTAGGTTCATGCAATACATGCTTCTGCAAAATGTGTTCGATTTAAGTACATTATTTTCAATCCCTGATTATGACTTTGTCTCACTTTTCCAGTTTGTTTACTTCATCTAGCATTATTTTGTTTGAGACATTTGTGGGAGGGGAGGTGCTGTGACAATTCTGCAGAATGTACTTCCTTACTGCATGCTAACGCAAACCCTACTATTCCACTATCTTTAAGATTCTCATAGCAATGTTTGAAACTGTTTGTACGCATTTTCTCTGCACTTTTTGGCTTTGTCTACTGCAATCATTGTGATGAGGTTGGGGGAAGATGCTGGAAGAATGTTGCAGAATGTTTGCCCAATTTTTGGTCTGTTCTCGCTCACAAAATGATTGCATAGCACAATGCTGAGGGCTGAAGCTACTAGCAAAAATGGACTTCATGTTTCATATCCTCCACATAATTCACTTTACAGTAAAGGATGCGTGCAGAGTAAAGCACAATAGTGACTTATAGTTAGTGATTGTGTCACAAGCAGGGGAGGCAAGTGTCAGTGTGTTAAGGGAAAGCTTGTAGGTTTGTAGCTTGCACCTACAGTTAAGATACTTATTTGGCTAGCTTGGAGTTTGTATATCACATGACAATGGCCTGGTCAAAGTTGAGGGTTTACTGCAGTGAGTCTATTTAAGTAAATGTGATGGATAACATTCCACTATTGTCATGGGAGTTGTTTCTGTGTAAAGTAGAAAATACCATCCTTAGAATGTATTCAGAATGCTAACGTTTGTCATTATGCAGTCTGGGTAGGTCAAAGAAAGTTGCATAACATGTACCTGAAATGTAGTGCTTTTTATTAACATGGTGGTGCAGCGGTTA
This sequence comes from Protopterus annectens, assembly GCF_019279795.1. Lineage (NCBI taxonomy): Eukaryota > Metazoa > Chordata > Ceratodontiformes > Protopteridae > Protopterus > Protopterus annectens. The sequence continues at coordinate 1,474,505,082 of NC_056739.1, forward strand.
GCTTTGTCGCCTCACAGCAAGAGGTTCTCTGGTTCGATCCTCAGCTGGGGTGCCTTCTGTGCGGAGTCTGCATGTCCTCCCTGTGGTCGCGTGGGTTTCCTCCCGGTGCTCCGGTTTCCTCCCACATCCCAAAGACATGCTGTAGGTGGATTAGACACTCTAAATTGGCCCTAGGCGTGAGTGCTTGTGTGTGTGTGCCTTTTGTGGAAGGTTGGGCGCCGGGCTGGCAACTCGACACCGTAAAACTCCACTGCCAATCATGAGCAGACAGGTGATCTGCTGTGGCGACCCTTAACCGGGAAAAGCCGAAAGAAGAAGAAGATGACAAAAGGATCCAATGTCTGCATATGTAGTAATTCTATTTTTCTTCCATTCCCAGTCAGAGATGAAGCATACATATTTGTCAGCAGCAGCAAAAAAAAAGCTTCAGCAGCAGAGGAATGAGGATGCAAAGAGACAGGGTTCCATTATGACATTTTTCTGTGGGACATCAGAGAGGGGAGATTCAGGAAAAAGTCTGCCTTCAGTACAACACAATGATTCTGTATTACAGCCTGCTATTTTAAGAACCATTGTAAGGAAGGTGAAGGACGCTAGGTACTTTTCCGTGATTCCTGACTGCACGCCAGACATCGGTAATCAAGAGCAAATGACTGTAGTTGTTAGGTGTGGATATTTCAAGGACTGCAGCCATGGTTGAGGAACACTTTCTGGGATTTGTGCCTGTGAATGATACAACTGGGGCAGGACTTACAGAAGCACTTCTTCAGACTCTGCAAAATCATCAACTGGATATTAACGACTGTTGAGGACAAGGCTACAACAAGGCAGCAACATGAAAGGGAAACAAGCTGGAGTGCAGGCCTGGATAAAACAGATAAATTCAAGGACTTTTTATGTACCATGTGCCTGCCATAATTTAAATCTTATAGTTAGTGATGGAGCACGGTCATCACTACAGGCAGTGTCATTCTTTGGATATCTGCAGAACATTTACGTACTCTGTTCAGTATCGATGAGCTGATGGCAGATCTTGAAATGGCACATAAACATCACTGTGAAGCCACTGTCAGAGACTTGCTAGGAATGCAGGATAGACTCTATCAATGCAGTAAGATTTCAGTTGAAGGGAGTTGTTGAAGCATTAGAAGAGATGGGTGAAGCTGTACATAGAAGTGATGCTGCAACATATCAACAAGCAAAGGGACTGTTCTCTGAACGTATGTCATACCAATTCATTGAATGTTTAGCAGTTTGGTATGATGTGCTGACAGAGGTAAATCATGCACGCAAAGTTCTGAAGAGTCCATCGATTGATATTTCGACGTGTCAAGGTGCTGGCATCAGTTATGGACCTGCTGAAGAATTACAGAGACAGGATTTCAACATGCCATGGGTGAAGCCTCCAGGATAGCAGAAGAACTGGATGTTGGCACCACATTTCTAGAAAAGAGGCAGAGGAAAGTAAAACACTTCTTTGGCTATGAAGGAGAAGATGAGACTCTACAGGATCCAGCGGTAAAACTATGTGTAGAGTTCTTCAATGTGCTGCTGGACACAACAATCCAATCATTTACTGACCGGTTTGAGCAGCTTTCAGAGTTTGATAAGGCCTTTAGATTTTTATCAAATATTAAAGCCTTGAGTGATGTTGCGGAAGACACATTGGTCCAACACTGCAGGGCTCTGAAAGAACAACTGACAGACAAGATAAGTGGCCACTGTGACATTGATGACTCTGATCTTGGACATAAACTGAAAAGCCTTTCTCGAATGATTGACAATGAATCATCACCACTGACTGTGTTAAATTTCCTCATTCATAACTACTTGCAAGACACATATATAAATACTTATCTGCGCATTTATTTGACTGCACCTGTTACAGTGGCTACTGCAGAATGCAGCTTTTCTAAGCTGAAACTCATAAAGACATACCTACGTTCGTCAATGAGTCAGGAGAGACTTTCCAGCTTAGCTGTTCTCTCAAATGAGTATGAAGTGGGACAAGATTTATCACATGGCAACCTCAATGAAAACTTTCTCCAGATGAAAATTCATAAGATCCCAGTAAAACTCTAGGTATGTGCTCATATTTCCTTTCCAGTAATCTTTTATAATGCTTTAAAGCAGTAAATTTCAGGTAGCACCTTAGCGTGGCTTGTATAGTATGTTGTGCAATCCCTAAGTTTTTTTAATCCAGCAGGTAGGACCAAGTAGCACAATGAGGATGAAACTAGCAGTATGTTAGGCAAAGGCAGCTAGGAGCAGCAGGACTCATTGTGAGGCCAGGACAGTCAGGAGCAGCAGGACAGTAGGGAGAGGAAGGACTCGTGAAGCTTGGACAGAAGCACAGGAAGAACAGACAAGTGGCAGCAATCAGAAAAGCTGAGGAGGTAACTGCACATTGAAGATAAATGACACTCTGGTATTGACTTCACCTCTTTCTCTCTGGGTTTGAGTCTGCCTGTGTCAGACTAAGTAATCCCCATTGCTCTCTTGTGCTTGGGTTTGAGTCTGCCTCAGGCTCTGTAATCCCCATGGCACTCTCTTGGTTGTTTCTTTGGGTCTGAGTCTGTCTGTCTTAGGCTCAGTAATCCTCATAGTGCTGTCTTCTGTGTTTGGGTTTGAGCCATCTACCTCAGGCTCAGTAATACCCATGGCTTTCTCTTGGGTTTGTTTGGGTTTGAGTCTGCCTCACGCTCTGTAATCCCCAAGGCTTTCCTTTGTATGTCTTGTGTGTCTGTAGTCTTTTCTATGTCTGTCCCACAGTTGTGTTGTGTACTTTTGCAGTGTGACTGTTCTGCATGTCAGTAACTGTCTTGTGTGATGGTGTCAGTTGAACTAATGCTGCTTGTTTCAGTCTTGCTGTATTGCTGTCACTGTCTTGTGTTTGAGAGTGGTGTCTCAGTTCTGTTTTGTGGCAGTGCTGCCTTAGTCTTGTGTGGGCTTCTGTTCAGTCTTGCAGTATTTTTGTCCTGGTCTTGTCTCTGTACTGTGAGGGTGACTGCCTCTGCCCTATGTGTCTGAATCTATATAGGTGTTAATGTTCAGTCTTGTAGTTCTGTCTTTATCATGTGTGGGTGTCTGTCCTGTGTGCAAGAGTCTGTGTAGCTGTCTGTCTTGTGTCTCTGTTCAGTCTTGCTATAATGCTGTCTTTATGCAACATCTCCATCAAGAACTAGGCTTGCCATTGAGCACCCTATTCAACCAAAGCCTAAGTATAGGCTTCATTCCAGCAGAGTGGAGAACTGCCGTTGTCATCCCTTTACACAAAGGTGGTGCCACTACTGACCCTGGTAACTATCGCCCCATTAGCTTGACAAGTGTAATCTGTAAGGCCATGGAGCGTATTATGGACCTCATAAACAAGGACATAGACAATCTCCAAGCACTTGACCCCACCCAGTTCGGATTCGTCAAGGGCAGATCTTGCCTGTTGAACCTGGTTGACTTTTTTGAGACTGTCACCAAGGCATTGGATGAGGGAAAGTCAATACACACAGCTTATCTTGACTTGGCCAAAGCCTTTGACACAATCCCCCACTTGGGTATCATCGAAAAGCTAACAGCACTTGGTTTAAATACCTATCTCATCAGGTGGGTGGCCAACTGGCTCACTGATAGGACTCACAAGGTCAAAATAGGTGCCACTATCTCTGATAGCAGACCTGTCACTAGTGGTGTCCCCCAGGGATCTGTCCTGGGACCCCTGTTGTTTGGCATCTACTTCTCAGAGGTCCAGGTAAAGACAAAAGGCCTGTGGCTGATTGACTCCCAAAATTATGTTAACATACTTCAAGAGGGTCTCACAGCAACAAATGACTAGTGCCAAAGTCATGGCCTTAAGTTAAATGCAAAAAAATGCATTATCATACCATTCAGCAAAAACACGGCCCCTACTGATTACCACATTAGTGGCAACCACCTAAGCACACAACCTGTGGTGAGAGACCTGGGTACACAAGTTGACAACAGTCTCACATTTGACCATCATGTAGCGGCAGTGGTCAGAAAAGCCTTTTTTTTGGTTCATCTCATAAGCAAATTGATTGCATCCAGAAAAAAGGAGGTTATTACCTTTCTGTACTCCTCCCTCATTAGGCCAATAACTGAGTACAATGCCCCATTTGGTATGTACCTCTCCAAACACCTGCACCAACTGAAAAGGCCACAGAAATACGTCTCAAGAGAATCCATGGCCTCCAACACATGTCCTATGTGGACAAGCTCAAATCAATATCACTCTACTCTGTATTGTATAGACTGCTCAGAGGTGACCTATGTCTTGTCTACAAGGCAATCTCAGACCTTGCTCTACTAGAGATGCTTCATATCCATAAGTCTAACTCCTCGCATAGTACCCGATCAAAAGGCTTAAATCTAATATGTGACATTAACAAAACCTGCTGGAGAGACATGTTGGTCTCCCAGAGGCTGCCCCGTCTCTGGAATAGACTTCCTATACATGTCAAGCAAAGTATATTGCTGATCCTCTTCAAGCGTAACCCTGATGAGTAGATGGGCAACCACAAATTTGTCCCAGAGGTTCCACCTGTGTCCCTCATTGACAGGGGCAACAGGTGCTGATTGTGGTTTCTTTTCTAGGGATAAACTCTTGGCTAGGCTTGTAAGGGCCCCAGAAGCATTAGCCTAGTAATCATCTATGATCTCCTATGTGCAGGTGTCTGTCCTGTGTGCAAGAGTCTCTGTCTTGGTGTGCTTCTGTCCTGTGTGAGGGAGTCTGTGTGGTTGTCTCTGTTCAGCCTTGTCTTGTCTGTACTGTGTGTGGGAGTCAGCGTGGGTGTCTTTGTCTTTGTGTACCTCTGTGGGATTGGCAACCTTGATGTGGCACAGAGGCTTGTCATAATGTAACAACATTGCTACTAAATGCCAGTCAGTGTGGGTGTCTGTGTGGGAGTCAGTGTGAGTGTCTTTGTACCTCTGTGGGACTGGCTACCTTGATGTGGTACAGAGGCTTCTCGTGATGTAACAACATTGCTACTAAATGCCAGTCATAGCTCTCAATCTCATGACACAAAAAAATGGACAAAGCCACAGATAATGGGGTTACAGCCCCAAAGATCAGGCAAATTTTAAATATTCCTCTTATAAACTTAAAAAGTTACTAGAATAAAAGGTGTTACCATGCATGTTCTGAAGGATAGGAAGTTATACTTGAATGCCTATCATTTAGTGAGATCAGTCATCAATGATTTGCCACAAAAAGTCCAGAAAACTACAAATTTTGAGGAACAGACAAAAATGAGTTACATCTGGACATTCTGTGAAAATCTAGGTAGTTGAGGAGTATGCAGTCAGTGTCTGCACCTGTGAGTGGCTACCTTGCTGTGGTACAGGGGTTTGTCATAATGTAACATTGGTACTAAATGCCAGTGTGTACCTTGGCACATCCTTTCTTAAAGATCTGAATGTAGTGACACTATAATGGTTGTTAAATGGTGCTGGATGAGCTTGACAGGGATGGGGGTGTGACGGTAATGTGGCCACACTTGATATTCTCCTGAGTAGGGCCCCCAACTTGAAACTTGGTGGGGGCCCCAAAATGCTAGCACCGGATCTGATCTTTAACCCATAATTCTGTATGCTCCTGTCATAACCAATTCTTCAAATTCTGTACATTTGCAAAAATCTTGTTACTGAAGTCTAAAACAACACATAACTCTAATGACATGTCCATACCTAGTACAGAGCTGTTACACTTCAGACTGTTAGGTGCTGTAATCTTTGACCCTTTAAATCCTGACAAAACTGCATTCATGTCCTCTAATAAAGATCTATTTGTAACTGAAGTTGATTTGTCTGTATTAATCAGTACATTATTCCATAATTTTCTGTAAACAATGAAATGTTGTTATTCCTTTTATCCTTAAACAATGACAGATAAATGCTCTGGTTTGGTGCTGGACTACCATACCATTTTTAGATAAACTGAAAATCTTTTTTCATAGAACTAATCTGTATATCATTTACTTTGTCAGACTGATCAAAATTTGCACTCCGATTCCTCTCATCTCCACTCAGTCCAATATTTGCACTGGCTTGTACACTGATTGCGTTTTTGTCTGTTTTTACCATATTGCTACTTAACTCCATACTTTGAATTACATGTGCTGTAGCATTTACACTGATGTTTGAAAACTGTAAATCAGAGCACAGCAACAGTTATCCCACTCCACAAAGGGGGAGCCACCACTGATCCCAGGAACTATCGACCTATTAGCCTGATGAGCCTGGTCTGCAAGGCCATTTAACATATCCTCATGGAACTCATAAACAAAGACATTGGTAACCTCCAAACTCTGGATCCCACCCAATTCGGGTTTGTGAAAGGCAGATCATGCCTCCTGAACCTGATCGACTTCTTTGAGGCAGTCACCAAAGCTGTAGGGTAAGGTGGTTCACACAGCCTATCTTGACCTCGCCAAGGCTTTCGACACCATCCCCCATTCTGGAATTATAGCTAAACTCACTAAACTAGGTTTAAATCCCTACGTCACAAGATGGGTTGCCAACTGGCTCACTGATGGAATCCACACTGTAAAAGTTGTAGACTCCAAATCTGACCTCAAAGCAGAGACAAGTGGAGTACCACAGGGTTCCATCCTGGGACCTCTCCTGTTTGGTATCAACTTCTCTGAATTACAGGCTAACACAGAAGGCCTCTGGCTAATGAAGTTCACAGATGACTACAAACTAGGAGCCATAGTCAAGTCCCCAAATGATGTGGACATCCTACAGAAGGGCCTCGCTGAGACAGATGCCTGGTGTCAGAGCCATGGCCTCAAGCTCAATGCCAAAAAGTGCAATGTCATCCCCTTTGGTAAAAACTCTGTACCCATGAACTACCACATAGGCAGCTACAAGATTTGATAACAAATTGGGACCAATGCCAGTCATAGCTCTCAATCTCATGACACAAAAAAACTGGACAAAGCCACAGATAATGGGGTTACAGCCCCAAAGATCAGGCAAATTTTAAATATTCCTCTTATAAACTTAAAATGTTACTAGAATAAAAGGTGTTACCATGCATGTTCTGAAGGATAGGAAGTTATACTCAAATGCCTATCATTTAGTGAGATCAGTCATCAATGATTTGTCACAAAAAGTCCAGAAAACTACAAATTTTGAGGAACCGACAAAAATGTGTCACATCTGGACATTCTGTGAAATTCTAGGTAGTTGAGGAGTATGCAGTCAGTGTCTGCACCTGTGAGTGGCTACCTTGCTGTGGTACAGGGGTTTGTCATAATGTAACATTGGTACTAAATGCCAGTCAGTGTGTACATGCACCTGTGAGTGGCTACCTTGCTGTGATACAGGAGTTTGTCGTAATGTAACATTGGTACTAAATGCCAGTGTGTACCTTGGCACATCCTTTCTTAAAGATCTGAATGTAGTGACACTATAATGGTTGTTAAATGGTGCTGGATGAGCTTGACAGGGAAGGGGATGTGACGGTAATGTGGTCACACTTGATATTCTGAGTAGGGCCCCCAACTTGAAACTTGGTGGGGGCCCCAAAATGCTAGCACCGGATCTGATCTTTAACCCATAATTCTGCATGCTCCTGTCATAACCAATTCTTCAAATTCTGTACATTTGCAAAAATCTTGTTACTGAAGTCTAAAACAACACATATAACTCTAATGACATGTCCATACCTAGTACAGAGCTGTTACACTTCAGACTGTTAGGTGCTGTAATCTTTGACCCTTTAAATCCTGACAAAACTGCATTCATGTCCTCTAATAAAGATCTATTTGTAACTGAAGTTGATTTGTCCGTATTAATCAGTACATTATTCCATAATTTTTTGTAAACAATGAAATGTTGTTGTTCCTTTTATCCTTAAACAATGACAGATAAATGCTCTGGTTTGGTGCTGGACCACCATACCCTTTTTAGATATGCTGAAAATCTTTTTTCATAGAAGTAATCTGTATATCATTTACTTTATCAGACTGATCAAAATTTGCACTCCGATTCCTCTCATCTCCACTGAGTCCAATATTTGCACTGGCTTGTACACTGATTGCATTTTTGTCTGTATTTACCATATTGCTACTTAACTCCGTACTTTGAATTACATGTGTTGTAGCATTTACACTGATGTTTGAAAACTGTAAATCAGAATTATTGACAAAAGTTGACTCATTCTGCGAGTGATGAGATGCAATGTGCTTCTCTGATTTAACCATTTTGCATCTGGAAAGATATAATATTTCTGAACTAATAACCTTTAACTATTACTAACTTCACCCCTGGGCAGGGGGTATGATAATCACATTACCATAGAAACCCACAATGCCACATCCTCTACAAAGGCTATGTCCAAGCTATGGTTTGTTAACCAAATACCTGCCCAGACTATGACTTGCATAGCTGTTGCTTCTATGAAGAATTGTGGTATTCTGAAGCCTACTCCACCCTGCATTTCTCCTGGGATGACCATGCCTGTCCTCCTCTACCAGTTCAATTGACTGTCTCAGACACTAATCTAGTGGTCCCCTGCCATAAACAAACTGTACAACAGAAGGAAGAAACTGTTGGAAAAGAGAGTAAAATCCCATGAGTGGAGGGGCTCCCTGGTCAGCCTCAGTAAGAAGCTAAGATCCCTTATAAGATCCTCCAAAGCTAGCTTTGAAAACAAAATCACCACTAATTCTAATGACAGCCACAAAGCATTCTATAGCTATGTCAAGAATCTCAATGGCAGCACCCAGATCTGCTCTGAGTTACAGCACAAAGGCACGAAAATTACAGAACCAACTGATATTGCCAACATCCTGGCAGATAGGTTCAGTGCTAAATTTACCCCCCCCCTAAAGGGCCCATATCTATACAGGAAGAATGCAAAGTCCCTGTAATCACAACTACGCAGGTAAAAGCTGCACTCTCTGCAGCCAAAAACACAGCATCCATGGGGCCGGACAACATCCCAGGCTGCGTTTTACACAAACTTCAGAACGAACTTGCTCCCCATTTAAGCACCATGTTCAATAATAGCCTCGCATCAGGCTTTGTGCCCACTGAATGGAGCACAGCAACAGTTATCCCACTCCACAAAGGGGGAGCCACCACTGATCCCAGGAACTATTGACCTATTAGCCTGACGAGCCTGGTCTGCAAGGCCATTTAACATATCATCATGGAACTCATAAACAAAGACATTGGTAACCTCCAAACTCTGGATCCCACCCAGTTCGGGTTTGTGAAAGGCAGATCATGCCTCCTGAACCTGATCGACTTCTTTGAGGCAGACACCAAAGCCGTAGGGTAAGGTGGTTCACACAGCCTATCTTGACCTCGCCAAGGCTTTCAACACCATCCCCCATTCTGGAATTATAGCTAAACTCCCTAAACTAGGTATAAATCCCTACGTCATAAGATGGGTTGCCAACTGGCTCACTGACAGAATCCACACTGTAAAAGTTGCAGACTCCAAATCTGACTTCAAAGCAGTGACAAGTGGAGTACCACAGGGTTCCATCCTGGGACCTCTCCTGTTTGATATCTACTTCTCTGAATTACAGGCTAACACAGAAGGCCTCTGGTTAATGAAGTTCACAGATGACTGCAAACTAGGAGCCATAGTCAAGTCCCCAAATGATGTGGACATCCTACAGAAGGGCCTCGCTGAGACAGATGCCCGGTGTCAGAGCCATGGCCTCAAGCTCAATGTCAAAAAGTGCAATGTCATCCTCTTTGGTAAAACCTCTGTACCCATGAACTTCCACATAGGCAGCAATCTACTAAACACCGAATGTGTGATAAGAGACCTTGGGACCCAGGTGGACAGTAGTCTCTCCTTTGATAGTCACATTGCCACAGTAGTCAGGAAGTCCTTCTACGTGGTACACCTCATCATAAAAGGGTTCTCATCCAGGAAAAATTATACCCATTATATAGTACAATGCCCCTTTTGGAATGTACCTCACAAGACATCTGCAGCAGCTGGAAAGGCCACAGAAGTACCTCACAAAGAGGATTACTGGCTTCAAACAAATGCCCTACACTGACCACCTCAAAAAACTCCAGCTTTACTCCGTAGCATATCACCTACTCCGAGGTGATCTCTGCCTAACATATAAAGCTACGTCAAACCCAGAGCTGTTGGACATGCTACACCTAAAGAAATCCCAATCCCTCTGATCTACACTCTCTAGGGACCTAAACCTTGTCACCACAATAAACAGGACATGCTGGAGGGATAGATTCCTGTCCCAGAGACTTCCCATACTCTGGAACAGGCTACCCATCTATGTCAAGCAAAGTTCTTCATTAGCACTCTTCAAGAAAAATCTTGAGTGAATGGGAAAAAGGAAATACACCCCGGGTATCACTTCTGTGTCTCTGCTCGACAGCGGCACAGGAAAATAACTTTCTTGGGTGGCGTAAGCCAGGGAACCTTGTTGACTAGGCTTACGTAGGCCCTTGGGCCGATAGCCTAGTACCTACCTATGAACCTATGAACCCATGATTACCTGGGCTGTAGTCATGGTTTTATCCCTCTCTGCCACTGAAGCTGACCTTCTTCCTAACTTTCTTAAACATTTTTACCATACTGAACTTAGCCCTTTTCAATAAAAATCTCCTTTATTCAGTTTCTACCATACCCTACATTTTAGCTTCATTACTCATCTTCTGTCTAAAAAGCTACTTTCCACTTTCTACATCTCATTCTCTCTCCTAGGACCCCACCCATAAAATAGAGTAAAATAAGGAGCAATATTCTGTAAAAACCCTTTTCATTGTTATACATTGCTCCCCTCATCACAAAACCCTGAAAAGAATAGTCCATAATCGACACTTCCAACCATTCTTGTATGACATGTAGTATATCACATTAAGACTACATTTCTAAAAACTGTATTCAACAAATAAATCTGCTAATAAAAAACACTGCTTATTTCCACCATATCCCCTACTTTTTATAATATCTTCCTCCCGCTCTTGATTGTTCCATCCTGTATTCTAGATTGTGGCCTTTGTGCTTCAAATGATCTTCCATAAAACACCTCTCTCTTACGATGCCCTTTTTGAGCATAACCTTTTTCCTACATTAATGCCAGTAATCACTCTCTTTTGTCATTTATTTAATTCACAAACCAAAGCAGTGTCCACAGCACTGTTTAGGGGGGAAAAACACTCCACATCCTCAAATACACAGAACTCAGCTTTATTATAAAAAATACGTCTTTCATGGTTGCCTTTCTGACACAGTTTTTTCCTTGTCTCTTGATTTAATTTACTTATGACTGAATGCATTTCCTGTACCTTTTAACCATGAGTACTACATCATCCACTAATTAATAATAAATGGAAGACAGACATCTTCCTCAATCTGCAAACTTCAGATTTTGTGCCTGATGTTCACCCCTATTGCTAGTGTTTTCAGATTTAAACTAAAGATTCAATGGGATCCAGGGATTTACACATTATTCTCTTCTTATAGATCTCACTAAGAATCTGTTGGTATAGTACTAGAGTCACCAAAACTCTTTGCTACCTACGTACCAAAAAATGTACATAAACCATAAGATTGCATCATTTTCAATAAACTTTTAGAAGTTGTGTTGCAAAATATTTTGGCAATGTCTACCTGTAATAAATATCCCCTTGTTCACCTTATATAAATTCACAGGTTCTCTCATTGTTCCTAGAAATGTTCTGATATTTACCCTTTTCTCTGTGCCTCATCTCAATTTTCGTCTAGCTCCTAATAAACATATTTACTCTCTTGTATGATTTTTCACTAATATTTTGTAGTTTGTTTAAAAATATCAAATGTCTCTAGTTAGACAAGTCAGAGGTGTTTCTCTTCTTCCATATTAGCTTCAACATGCTGTCAAGCATATTCCTCAGTTTAACCTTGCCTTTCAACACTCCTAAAAAAACAATACAAAAAGTTCTGTCTGTCATTCTTCTTAATGTACAGAAAAATCGGGTCTATATTAGGAATGCGAAAAGATATTTACGCAAATACATAAATGTCGAACTGTACAGTGCGAAGTGGACTTAGAGCGAATGTCGAAATCCGCAAAAATGTTAATATCGAATTTCCGTGGTTGGCCCATCTGTGGATTAGCTGCATAAGGTAAGTGTTGGATAGTTACGAAGTTTAGGATAGGGTACGGGTTAAGGTAAGTGCTTAGATAAGTAATATATGTTAGATTTAGTGTAGGGTTAGAGGTAGGGTTTTGTTAAATGTATGTACGTAGGTTATTTATTTTGTTTGTGTATATTTTTGTAGGGGAAGTGTGTGGTAGTTACGGACCTTAGGGTTAGGGAGGGGTTAAGGATAGTGCATAGATAGTTTTGTATGTGGGGTTTAGTAGTGTTGGAGGTAGGGTTTTGTTAAATGTATCTATGTGGATTATTTGTTTTGTTTGAGTGTATGTCTGTAGGGGACATGTGCGGTAGTTACGGACCTTAGGGTTAGGGAGGGGTTAAGGATAGTGCATAGTTAGTTGTGTATGTGGGGTTTAATGTAAGGTTAGAAGTAGGGTTTTGTGATTTCCTTTAGGTTAGAAGTAGGGTTTGGTTAGTGTATGTATGTGGTTTATTTATTTTATTTGGGTAGGTAGTATATAGCTAGTGGTGGGGTTGGCCGACTATGACAGTTCTATTTTATTTTTCACTGTTTAATGTGTTCATGATTTTCACGGTTCGCGGTATAGGGGTTGATGTTTTGGTATTCATGCATAGGGTTTTTCGCTTTCATAATATAAACCCAGAAAACTCATATTAACCCTTGCATCACAGGAACACACTTTCTTAAAGAATTTCAAAAATGTCTGCTACTTCTTACCCAGAAATGTATCTTCTACCTCCCCTTTTTATTGTCTGTAATCCCACCAACCCTGAACTATACATCCATTCCCGATCTTTTGCCCATCAGCCCCCTAAAAATGAAGGTGAAAAATTACATACAGACTCTCAAATTCTGTGCGTTTTCTAAAGTAGTACACCTTTGGCGTCCTTAACTCCTTCTATCTTGAAGCCCTCTTTCTGGATTTTTTCTTTAAAAAGGGAATATTTCTTCCATTCATCCTTTATTCCATATTTGTGCTCACCATGCAATCTTTGTAACCATATTCTTTTAGTTTCAAATAACTTTTTTGTCTTTTATTTTATATTTTTCACCACCCCTATCCCTTATCTTGAATGTAGGTCCCCTCAAAAAAGGCATTGTACTCCTGCATTATCTTCTTCCATTCTCTTCCACGCCGAAAGCTATACCGCTGCCATTTTTTTTTCTTTCAGCCTCACTATCATTTTATCCAAACAGATAAAAAAGGCAGCATACCCCCCTGATCTCTAAATCAACACAAATTCTAGCACCTTAATTCTATAAAACTACTACCCATGAAACAACATCCTGTCCAGTAGGTCAGTAATACCACCTTACCTGAAAAGAACATAAATCATGGAAAGCTACCTGTATGAACATTTGGCTGTGAAAATCTGCTGCAAAAAAAGAGTCAAAATGAGAATCCAAGTATCAACATGAGACTTGCATGTTCTTCCTTCTCTACAGCTGATCTTCAGCTGCCACCAGCTCCTTTGTTTGTTAACCAGGTCTATAAGACCCACCTTAGCCTCCTCTGGGGTTCAACCTGACCCATGTCTGGGGCATGAGAGGAGATTGAGAATGCTGTTGCAACATAATTTCGCTGACAGCGAGTGTACCCTAAATACCACCCCATAGCTGCCTTGTGAACTCTAGAATTAATACCCTGCATAGGTGCATGCATGCTTACACTAATGCACAACCTCCTGACTAAGCACAGTGCTTATGTAGCCCGAAGGTCACTGGGCTCATAATGCTGCTTTACTGTGCCAAGCCTAAGCTGCCTCCCTCCAGCCAGGATGGCTGAGCCAATGTTGGCTGCTCACTTCCAGTCTTTCCCTGTGGCCCCTCCAGCTCACATGATGCTAACTGAACATTGGTTATGTGGGACACACTAAGGGCTTTATCTCCTTTGTGCCATGGGGCTGCTAGCATGAGATTTTCCTTTTTCTGTTTTTTTCTCATTGTCTATATAACTAAAGCTTTGAGCTGAAAATATAGAGTGTGAAGTACTGGTAACAGGTAATTTTGCTGGAATGCAATGAAGTCTATTATCGTTGTTCCCCTATTTATATACTTTGTGCAAATGCTGCACCACGGTGTCTGGATTAAATTGGCAATATGAGCTGCTACTGACAGAATATGATGGAATGTTAAAAAGACAGATGCTGTAAGCAAACTGAAATGGTATTCATTATTTAATCTGTAAGAAATATTGTATTACAAAGGTTTTAATCATGAGAAGAAACAGTCCCTGGGATTCAGAAAGGCTTACTGTGATAGTGGAGCCTTAGTATACCAATTTTCTTACTTGAGGTAAACATTTCTGATTCTTAAATCACCCTTCATCTGAGGTTTCTGTTTAAGACTCTCGACACAGTGGGTGGTCCATTTATAGAGCTGTCTGCTAATGTAGCAATTATGGAGTGGTTAATGCTAATTTACCATGCACTGTCCTACAGAAATGCTAGTAGCTCCAGATTTACATTGCTGAGTGACTCAATGAATTGTTTGGCTATGGAAGCAGTCATGGTACAGGTAATTCAGTGAAGACATGGGGTGGGGTTGTGTTATTGTGTGTATGTGTGTGGGCGTATGTGCTTGTTTGTAGGGCATGAATAAATCAGAATGAATGTGTGCGTGTGTGTGTGTGTGTGTGTGTGTGTGTGTGTGTGTGTGTGTGTGTGTGTGTGTGTGCGTGTATTTGTAGAAGGGTCATCATCATCTTCTTTCGGCTGTTCCCGTTAGGGGTCACCACAGCAGATCATCTGCTTCCACCTATCCTCTGCATCTTGCTCTGTCACACCAACCACCTGCATGTCATCTCTCACCACATCCATAAACCTTATCTTAGGCCTTCCTCTTTTTCTGTTACCTGGTAGCTTCATCCTTACCATCTTTTTCCCAGTATACTCAGCATCCCTCCTCAGCACATGTCCAAACAAACGTAATCTTGTCTTTCTGGCTTTGTCTCCAAACCTTCCAACCTGGGCTGACCCTCTAATATACTTATTCCTAATCCTGTCCACCCTCATCACACCCAGTGCAAATCTTAACATCTTTAACTCTGCCACATCCAGCTTTAACTCTTGCATTTTTTGTCAATGCCACTGTATCCAACCCATATAACATAGCTGGTCTCACTACCCTCTTGTAGACCTTTTCTTTCACTCTTACTGGTACTTGTCTGTCACAAATCACTTCTGACACTCTTCTCCACCACTTCATCCTGCCTGTACTCTCTTCTTCACCTCTCTTCCACATTCACCATTACTCTGAACTATTGATTCCAAGTATTTAAACTCATCCACCTTCGCCACCTCTACTCCTTGCATCCTCACCATTCCTCTATCCCCCCTCTCATTCACACACATATATTCTGTCTTAGTCCTGCTGACCTTCATTCCTCTTCTCTCTAGAGCATATCTCCATCTCTCCAGGGTCTCCTCCACCTGTTCCCTACTCTCACTACAGATCACAATGTCATCTGCAAACATCATAGTCCACGGGGACTCCTGTCTGATCTCGTCTGTCAACTTGTCCATCACCACTGCAAATAAGAAAGGGCTCAGAGCTGATCCTTGATGTAACCCCACCTCCACTTTAAACGCGTCGGTCACTCCCACTGCAGCCCTCACCGCTGTCACACTACCCTTGTACATATCCTGTACCACTCTTACATACTTCTCTGACACTCCCGACTTCCTCATACAGTACCACAACTCCTCTCTAGGCACCCTGTCATATGCTTTCTCTAAGTCTACAAAAACACAATGTAACTCCTTCTGACCTTCTCTGTACTTCTCCATCAACCATCAATATGATGCATTTGCCACCAGGGTAAACACTACCACCATCAGTTCAGACAGCAGTAGTGTTAGAAAAGTGTAATTCAGATATATGTTGATTAAACAGATAATGATATCTTTTTTATTATGGTCATAGCTGTCTCTGAATCACTTTTTCTCATTGTCTTGTAGTAGCCATTTTACATGGGTGGTGAGGCGCTGTCTGCAAGAATTTGTCCAAATATTTAAATGAAAATGGATGTAAGAATCCTGGTATATGATCCCCAAGAACAGAAAGTTTAGTGAGTTTACTTTCTAATTGCAAAAGTCACTACCACTGATCTTGTTTTCTGGCTAGATAGCAGCTTATTGTCTCCATCTTCTCTCAAGTTAATGTAATACAATGCAATGCAACTTGTAGAAGACCAGGACACAACAGAGAGAGAATGCAGTACTTGATAAAAAAACATTGAAGTTTTCATTAAGAGGAATGCCAGGTCTCTTTTTCACATCAAATCTGACTGACACTTCTATAGTCAGAAAATTGAAATGCTTTGAAATAACTTGTTAGCATTGAACAAAAACTCTGAAAATCACCAGATGAATCCTACAGTCAGCAAAGAAAATTAATAGAATGCTCTTTAATGAATCTTCAGTCTAATTAGATAACTGTACAGGTACATCTGCATTTCTTCATGTGGACCTTAACATTAGGTACCATGAGAATGACAGGTAATAGGAATCCTAGAGACACAGTTATGACTGGTTCGTAGACTGGACTTTTGGAATGATAATGATTTTAACTTTTCTTTCTTGTGGGAAAAATACTTTCTGGTTAGAATGGCATGCAAAACGCCTTTTTTCTCTCTCGCTGAATTTCCTTGGATAAATCACAACCCCATACTGCTGAATAAGTGCAGGGGCTTTCTGCTACTTGGATGAAAAAAAGTCTGCTGGAGACAATTTTCCAGACATAAATAAAAAATAATAATCTTCCTGATTCTCTTCGGGGACACTAGTAGTAACAATGGAGGAGACAGCGTTAAAAGAAAGAGGATTATGAATCTACCCTTACATCCCCTGATACATTTATTTGAAAAACAGTGTGAGAAGAATATACATAGCTCTTTGGGTAAAAACACAAAAAATTTACAATTTATCACCACAAGAAAAACAACTTCTTAATGAATTTACTCATAATAAAGACATTAGATGTATGAAACCAGACAAGGGAGGGGTACTTGTGATCACGGACACTATGGATTATGCAGGGCAGATGTTAAACTTACTTCATGAAGAGGCAATATATTCTATTGTATCTGTTAATGAGATTAACATTACTTACAGAAAAATTAAGGCAATCTTGGATGAATTACTTTTGTTTGACACCATTTCACAAGGTTTATACGACTAAATCAGGGTTGATTTCCCCTGCTATTCTAAACATTTTTGGAATTCCTAAAATCCCACCCCCCTCCTTTGACCTATTGTGGAGGCTAGAGGTTCAATCACATTGAACCTTCAGCTAAATTTGTCAATTGTAAATTGAAACACTTACTCAACTTTTTTCCCACATATCTGAAAAGATTCCTGGGACCTCCTGGACATATTGAGACACATTCCTGCAAAGAAGATTCTCTTCTAATTACTTATGACATGCAAGTCTGTTCACAGTAATTCCACATGACGTGGGATTAAGTTGGCTTGAGGAGACTGTCAATAATCCATATCTAGAAACAATCGCAGACAACAGCATGATTTGTGAATTCATGGACCTAATTTTGACCAACAATTTTTTGTCATTTGAAGGGAAGTTTTATAAACAGAATTCAGGAGTAGTAATGGGGGCTGCATTTGCTCCCCTTTTTTGCCAATGCAGTTATGTTAAAATGAGAACCTAATATTTTATTCAAACTTCCTGTCTCTATCTTACTTTGGACATGATAGATGAGTCTTGGTGGGTTCTGTTCAAACAGCTTTATTATACACAAACACATCATGCTAGAAATTTACTGACTTTAACTTAAGTAACTTATATACAACCTAACTACTGCAATCATACATGCTCACTCTCTGGCTGCACTCTCAAAATGGCACTGGGAATAGCACGTGCCTGGTGTGACGACCGTGCCCTGGCCCAGCAATCAAGGAGCCTCAATCCTCACCACTAACGCCAGGGAGGTCATCTCACAGAAGAGGAAAGGATAAGAAATACACACAGTAAAGTACAATTTCCCTTAAGTGCACACAGAGATCACAGTCACTCTGGGACTGGCTGCCCCCTTGCTCAACAGGTCCCCAATAAGACTCCCCACTGGCACAGCTATAGGGTCCAGATCTCAGCCTAGCTGGCAAGCTAACCTCCAGTACCCTCTCTGTCCCACCAGTGCTTCGTGCCCCTGCCCAGGTAGCTGACACACCACACACACTTTGAGATAAGTATTTATACAACTTCACAGACACTCCTGGGAAAGGCTGACGCAGATTCTCTAGCTGTGCCCCTTTACCCAGACTATACGGTAGTAATTTCTGCTACCACCAGCTAAGAATTATCAGCTATCCAAAGGCCCTTAAAAGGGTGTCCAATTATTACTGTGCAATATTATTATCCATTTGGTAATGTGACTATTCAGTCTAAGGCTTATTAGAGTGGCTTATTACGATAACCTCTATAAATATGCAATGTACTCTAGAGCCTACTATCTCTACACAAACCAGCCACAGGTAAAGGTTTTAAAATATTTAATAATAAATAATTAAAAACACAAGACAATACTACTACACCACAGAGATATCTAAGAGTTCAGAGATCACACAGAAACTTAAAACAATACAGTAGGACAGGTCTGATGTCAAAGAAAAACACAATCTAACTTTCTAATCTTTAGCTATTCTTAAGAGAAAACACAGTGCTATAATCCTACTTACATACATAAAGAGCATAAGCAGTGCTGGGTTTGATGGTCCAAGACAAATGCTTCCAGTCTCTCACTGAACAATAGTTTTTAAAACACTAACAAACAGCTCTGCTAAGGCCCTCCCAAATTACATCATTTTGGCACTTAGGTTTTCCCAGTATTCACATTACATCATTTTGACACTTAGTCTGGAGTTCCCAGGCCACAAACTGCATTATTTAGCAATCTAACACCTGCTCAGGAAACTACAACAATAAAAGACATTTCACATGTATACTTGAACAATTATTCCTTAAATTAAGACAACAGAAAGAATGTGTTCAGCCCGTCACTTCGGCACCATTTTTTTAGATAATTGTAACTTCAAAGAACATTTGAAATGTTTGGCTTGGTTTTTCTTACAGCAGAATGCAATGTTGCAACAATCTTGTAGTTCACATTTTACAGTGTTTTCTTTCATTTAAGAACACAAGCCTGTATTTTACATTTATTTATACAAATAATAGAATTATGTATCAAATTCTATTTGACTAGGCTGGCAGCCTTTGCCCATCTTTCCCCAATCTTCACATCTCTTCCCCCCTGGAGAACTCAAGCTAGTTTTTCAAGTGACCCTTGAGAAACGCCGCTTGAGAGGGTTAGGTCTGTCTGAGGGTACCTCACCCCATTCCCTGTCTTGAGAGCCCATCTGCACTGGCATTGCTACTCCCACTGTGGTGCTGCATTGACATATCATATGCTTGCAACCACAGGCTCCATCTTAGCAATTTGGCATTTTGCTGACTGGCTCTGTTTAACCATATTAGAGGGTTGTGATCTGTCATTACACAGCATTTTCTTCCTTACAGATAAGGCTGAAGTTTCTGCAATGCACACACTATAGCTAGACATTCATTTTCTACTGCTGCATAACATTCCTCCCTGGGTTGGAGCCTACGACTGAGATAAACCACTGGGTACTCTTCTCCCTCTGCAGAAATGTGGCTAAGTACAGCCCCCACCCCACGGTTTGAAGCATCCACCTGCACAACAAATTCTTTGCTGTAATCTGGACTGGCTAACACATGGGGTCCTCCTGAAGCTTCTTTAAGCTTCTGAAATACCTGCTCACATTCTGGGGTCCACACTACCTTATCTGGCATGTTCTTCCTTGTCAGGTCTGTGAGGGGAGCAGCTATGGTACTATAACTAGGGACAACATTTCTGTAGTAGCCTGCTATCCCTAAGAATGCCCTCACCTGCTTTTTGATAACAGGTGCAGGCCATGCCTAAAGAGCTTCCACTTTGGCAGGTTCTGGCCTTATCTTACCACTCCCCACTCTATGTCCTAGGTAGGAGACCTCTGCCATACCCATCAGACCTTTGCTCGGCTTAATGGTCAACCCTGCCCTCTGTAGTTTGACCAACACCTCCCTGACATGCTGAAGGTGCTCTGGCCATGAATGGCTGTAGATGGCAATATCATCTAGGTAAGCAAGGGCAAACTCTCCTGCTCCTGCTAGGATATTATCCACTAGCCTCTGGAAAGTTGCTGTGGCATTCTTCATCCCAAAGTGCATCTTTGTGAACTCATACAAGCCAAAAGGAGTCACAAAGACTGACTTCTCTCTAGCACTGGGAGTTAAGGGCACCTGCCAGTAACCCTTGGTAAGATCAATGGTTGTAAGATACTTAGCTCCAACCAGCTGCTCTAGGGCCTCATCTGTCCTAGGCATGGAGTAAGCATCTGACTCTATGTGACTATTTAATTTCCTGTAATCCACACAGAACCTAGTGCTGCCATCCTTTTTTGGCACCAGTACCACTGGCGAAGCCCAGGAACTGTTGGACTCTTGAATCACCCCTAGTTCAAACATCTCCTGTACCTCTTCCCTCGGAGTCTGTTTGACTCTCTCAGCCACCCTATAAGGGGCCTGCCTAATAGGCCTTTGGGGTCCTGTATCCACTTGGTGCTGCACCAGGTGGGTGCTCCCTGGTATCCCATTGAACATGTCCCCAAATTCCTGCAACACTGCTCGGATTTCTCAAACTTGGGAAAAATATAGCTGCTGGGACATTGCTACCCCTTCCATCGAGGTGACAGCCCAAGCCTCATTGAGGAGATCAGTCCCCAGATCTCCCTCAGACTCCTCCTGCAATCCACTGCAAATGCTCAACACAAGGGCCTCCCTATCATGGTAAGGTTTCATCATGTTAACATGGTACAATTTGTGCCCCTGCCATCTGCCTAGCACTTCCACCATGTAGTTAACATCACTTACCTTTCTTACCACCTTGTGGGGTCCCTCCCAAGCTGCTTGCAGCTTGTTGTGTCTGACAGGAATGAGAACCATTACCTGCTGCCCCACAGCATATTCCCTAGCTTGAGCATTCCTGTCATACCACATCTTTTTCTATTGTTGGGCTTCTGCCAGGTTCTCCTGGGCCAAGCCCATGAGTTCCCTAAGCCTTGTCTTGAGGTTTAGGACGTATGCCACAACAGACTCCTTGTGAGACTCACACTCACCTTCCCACTCATCTCAAATTAAATCTAGAGATCCCCTCACCCTATGCCCATACAGCAACTCAAAGGGTGAAAAAACTGTGGATTCCTGGGGAACCTCTCTGTAAGCAAACAGATGAGGCAAATATTTGTCCCACTCCCTCTTAAACAGATCTACAAATGCCCATAGCATGGACTTGATTGTAGAGTTTAACCTCTCAACAAGACCATTAGTCTGGGGATGGTAGGGGGTGGTCTTCATGTGCTTCACCCCACAGGACTTCCACAGACAAGCCAACAGGTCTGACATGAAATTGGCACCTCTGTCAGTCAGTATTTTTTTTTTGGCAAACCTACCCTGCTGAATATCTCTAACAAAGCATTTGCCACCTTCTCTGCCTCAATGGAGGACAAAGCCACTGCCTCAGTGTATTGTGTAGCATAATCCAATACCACTAGGATATACTTTTTCCTGTGGAACTTGGGGTACTCAGAGGACCTACAATATCCATAGCTACCCTCTGAAATGGCTCCTCAATCACAGGTAAAGGCATCAAAGGAGCTCTCACCTTGTCTCCTGCCTTGCCTACCTTTTGGCACTACTCACAGGTCCTGCAGTACCCTGTTACATCTCTGGAAATTCCAGGCCAATAGAAGTTTTACATAATATGCCTCTTTGTACATTTTATGCCCATATGACCTGCAAAGAGAATATCATGGGCTATGGATAGAAGTGTCAGACGGTAAGCTCTAGGCACTACCAACTGCTGTACTCTCTCACCTTCTAGCCCTCCCTCAGGGGTCCAGTCTCTGTATATTAACCCTTTGTCCCAGTATACAGATTCCTCCTTCCCTTGAGAATCAGGTGCCTCCCTAGCTACCTGCCTCAGGCCTTGCAATGTAGGGACTGAGAGCTGAGCCTGTCTCAACTCTCTCCTTGTAAACCTTTCCAGCTCCCCTTCCACAGGAAGTCTGGCATCCTCTGACAGTGCTGCCTCACTGTCAGCCTGGGTACTACTACTCACCTCTTCCTTTGCAGTTACCCTGTCCAAGGGAACATCAGTACCCACAAGCAGCTGTGGCTCACCTTCAGTCTCACTGCAACAGCATAGCTCACTCCCTAAAGTAACCACCTCAGCAGTCCTGTCTGCAAGTATGCAGTCTGTCTGGGTCTCCCCCAGGCTACCAGACCCACATGCTTGTCTTCCAGCCTCACTGTGTATAACTGCATAAGTACATGGTACTGCCTCATCCGAATCCTTCCCTCTCAAGACATCTGCAGGATGGTAGTTCCATACCCCTGTTGTCCCAAGACAACCCACTATTGGCATTTTGTCTTTCCCACTTACTGGCTCCCTTACCTTTGGTTCCCCACTTTGCCTCTGTGGACACCTGTATGCCACATGGCCCCACTGGTTTTATTCAAAACATTTAACCCTAGCTCCCAGATGTGTACCTGGACTAGTGGCTTCCCCTGCTACTGGCAGATTCTGTTGGGACAGTCTGTGCTGCCCACCATGAGTTCCTTTAGACCCATGAGCAATACTGGTGGTCCCCTTCCTGTGCAGGGTGCCCTGCTGGCCAGGTATAGGTCTCCCTTCTTCCCCAACTCATCTGAAGTAGCACATTGTCTATCAGCTAACCAGATCCTCATGTCCTCAGGCAAAGTGCTAAGGGATTGTTTCCTCACCAAAAGGTCTGCCAGCCCTTCAAAAGTGGTGACCTGACATCCAATCACCCAGCTATGAAAATAAGTGCTCAGTTCAGCAACATATTCACATACATTTTCATCTGCCTTGTGTCTATGCTCACAAAACTTTTTCCTATACATTTCAGGTGTTAGCTTAAAACATTTTAACAGACATTTCTTTACAGCAGTATAATCAAAACAGACTGAGTCAGGCATTTGTGATATACAAGTTACAGCTTTCCCATGGAGTAAGGGGGTCAGGAACCGCACTCAGAGCCTTTGGTCAACACTATACTGTTTGCATACCCTTTCAAAAATGTGAGTGAAACTATCAAAATTATTCCCCTCTTTAAATTGTAGAAGAAATATACTGACATGTTGTGCTTCTAGGGTCCAGTTACTCCCTTCCCCATTACCTCCATGACTCTGGTGAAGAGTCAGCATTTCCCTCTCATGCTTCCTCTGACGCTCCTTTTCTTCAGTTTCTATCTCCAAATGCCTGGCCTACAACTCAAGTCTCTTTAGCTCCAGCTGGATTTTTAAGTCCACTGCAGAAAGGTTGAGCTGTTCATTCTCCAAGGATATTGTATTTCCACTGCCAGTCTGGCTGTCCTTCTCAGAAAGGTTGAGCTGTCCATTCTCCGAGGATATTGTATCTCCACTGCCAGTCTGATTGTCCTCCTGGATGCTGTTTTCTGATGTAGCTGTAACTAAGGCTGCAATCAGGTCTCCATGCACCAGTCCCCTAGCCTGGCACATCTCCACCAGCTGGCTCCTTGTCAGCTTTCCATACTCCTGTGCTGACATGCTGCCTGCTCACCCTGACTAACTAAGCTAACAAAAGAAATAAAACCATTGTGATCTGAACTCTGAGTATACACTGCGTGGCTGATTTAGAGTACAAAACACCTTCAGAGATCACTTTACATAAGCTACAGGATTCACTCTACCCCCACCGCTGCCAAACAGATGTGTGAGGATATAGTATCCCAACCACTGCCACCAGGTATGTGAGAATATCTCATTCCAACCACTTCCACCAGATATGTGATGACCGTGCCCTGGCCCAGCAATCAAGGAGCCTCAATCCTCACCACTAATACCAGGGAGGTCATCTCATAGAAGAGGAAAGGATAACAAATACACACAGTAAAGTATAATTTCCCTTAAGTGCACATAGAGATCACAGTCAGTCTGGGGCTGGTTGCTCCCTTGCTCACCAGGTCCCCAATAAGACTCCCTACTGGCACAGCTATAGTGTCCAGATCTCAGCCTAGCTGGCAAGCTAACCTCCAGTACCCTCTCTGTCCCACCAGTGCTTCGTGCCCCTGCCCAGGTAGCTGACACTCCACACATACTTTGAAATAAGTATTTATACAACTTCACGGACACTCCTGGGCAAGGCTGACACAGATTCTCTAGCTGTGCCCCTTTACCCAGACTATGCAGTAGTAATTTCTGCCACCACCAGCTAAGAATTATCAGCTACCCAAATGCCCTTAAAAGGGTGTCCAATTATTACTGTGCAATATTATTATCCAATTGGTAATGTGACTATTCAGTCTAAGGCTTATTAGAGTGGCTTATTATGATAACTTCTATAAATATGCAATGCACTCTAGAGCCTACTATCTCTACACAAACCAGTCACAGGTAAAGGTTTTAAAATATTTAATAATAAATAATTAAAAACACAAGACAATACTACTACACCACAGAAATATCTAAGAGTTCAGAGATCACACAGAAACTTAAAACAACACAGTAGGACAGGTCTGATGTCAAAGAAAAACACAATCTAACTTTCTAATCTTTAGCTATTCTTAAGAGAAAACACAGTGTTATAATCCTACTTACATACATAAAGAGCATAAGCAGTGCTGGGTTTGATGGTTCAAGACAAATGCTTCCAGTCTCTCACTGAACAATAGTTTTTAAAACACTAACAAACACCTCTGCTAAGGCCCTCCCAAATTGCATAATTTTGACACTTAGGCTTTCCCAGTATTCACATTACATCATTTTGACACTTAGTCTAGAGTTCCCAGGCCACAAACTGCATTATTTAGCTTTTAGCAATCTAACACCTGCTCAGGAAACTACAACAATAAAAGACATTTCACAAGTATACTCGAACAATTATTCCTTAAGTTAAGACAATAGAAAGAATGTGTTCAGCCAGCCACTTTGGCACCATTTTTTTAGATAATTGTAACTTCAAAGAACATTTGAAATGCTTGGCTTGGTTTTCCTTACAGCAGATGGCAATGTTGCAACAATCCTGAAGTTCACATTTTACAGTGTTTTCTTTCATTTAAGAACACAAGCCTGTATTTTACATTTATTTATACAAATAATAGAATTATGTATCAAATTCTATTTGACTAGGCTGGCAGACTTTGCCCATCTTTCCCCAGTCTTCACACCTGGTATTTATATGTGGACATTTAGTCCTTGATATGCTTCTTAAAAAAAACAGCACATACACTCTGATCTACATCCTCCCTCTTTGAAAAATAGATCATGCAATGTTATGAATCTATTTGGCAGATATTACAAGTAGTTCTTTGTCATTCAATTATACAAGACTATATATATATATATATATATATATATATATATATATATATATATATATATATATATAGTTTTTCAGGTATATCTTTAAAATCTGGCAAGTGTTTATTTACTGCATTGCTCTCTTGCTTAGGTTTCTTAGCTATAAATCTTAATTCATTCTGAAGTGTGCTACTTTACCCCCCACCCTCAAACCTTTCTGAATGTATTATTATAAAATAAGTGCCTGTTGTTGCCTTCATGCTTACCCTAGAATCTCTGCTTTTCTCTTTTCCTAGTTGAACTCTACATTTACTTACAAAACAGAGTCTACAGGACTGCAGTTGGTCACCATAACAAAATCAGTTTCTCTCAGCATTTAAGCAGAGTAGGTTGCACACAAAAAGCATTTGTTAAGCTTTCACTTAATGCTGTGTAATTAAGCAGGTCACCATTTTAGTCAGCTATAGGGTGCTTTTTTTTACTTGAGTGTTTGCCTCCTTCCCCTGTAACTTAAGTAAACTGACTCTTACATTAAGAGCTATAATACTTGCCTTATAGCTTTAGGACATCTTAAGAAACCTTGTAAACTGCAATAGCCCTGCTAAGTTCGCCCTCGTGCCACTCGGTTTCTCTTCGCTCCCCTCCCTGTCCCCAATTTCCTCCCGCCCCCAGTACCTCTAAATTTAAAATACTATAGCCACTCCCCCACTTTCTAAATAATATCTGCTTTCATCTGGGATAATTCCTCTCTATATTTTAATAGCACCAATTAGCTTTCATCTGGCATTCTCCCATCCCCCTTCCAGTACCTTTACCTCACCACTCTATCTTCTGGTGTTGCGTCACCAGGTAAAACAGTTCCTTAACTCACTAGCTGAATCACAAATAATGATATACTCCTCTTTACTACCCCTCTTGTTCACACCATACCTCCTTACCTTGTATGAAAACCAGTTTATCACGGGATTTCAGGTCCCGAAAGGCCATACTATCACCCAGCTGTAAATCCTCCTACCTTCAACCATACTTACAGTACCAGGTCCTATCCAATATTTTGCTCAGTCTATCAACATCTCAGCCCCAGGCACATTAGCTCTAGATCCAAACACTACCACAAACTAATAAACAAGTTCCTGAAGTTCATCACCAAGTATAGGCTTAACCTAATACTTGGTGGTGATATTCACCCCAACCCTGGCCCACCCACTTCAGATACACATACCCCCCTCTACTTGCAAATTAAACTGCAAACCTACAATTACTAAGCCAGCTAACTCTCTCCTAGCCTGTCATATCAATATTAGAAGCATTAATAACAAGGTACATGAATTGCATGCACTTCTGGATGTCCACTCCCCTGAGATTCTCTGTTTATCTGAAACCTGGCTAAAACCTAACACTACAGACAATGAAGTGTTACCACCTGGGTACAACATACACAGGCTGGATCATGATTCCAGGAAGGGTGTGGGGTAGCTGTACTCTATAAATCGTAGTTGAATGCATTTACACAAATCATATCCACCCCTACCAGGATAGGTAAACCCAACCAAAAAGAAAGCATACTTGACTGGGTACTCATAAATAGTCACCTCCAACTGTACACCTCTGGTACCCTCCCTGATGGCCTAAGTGATCACCTTCTCACATATGTAATTAAGCACAAAGCCATTAATTCCCAACAACCCTTACTCAGAAAGGTTAGAAACAATAAAAACTTTGACCCTGCCAAATTCCAACAAGAACTAAACTCATGTAATTGGTCTATTCTAAAACACCTCCCCTTAGAGGAAGCAGTAGCATACTTTAACAACAAATTCCTTGAGATCCTTGATTTGCATGCACCTGTTCGTTCAATGAGAACAAAGGCAAAAACTGTGCCATGGCTTTCTAAAGAGTCTAAACTCAAAATTACCCTTAGAAACAAAGCATGTGCTTTATGGCATTCTTCTAAAGACCCCCAAGATCGCATTAAATACAGGCAATCCAGGAACAAAACTAAAAAATCCATTTTACAAGACAAAAAACAGTACTACTGTAATTTACAGATAGTAAATCAAAATAACCCTCAGAAGTTTTGGGCAGGTTTAAATAATCTACTACATCCTGGACAAACTTCAACCCCAATCCCTGCTGCTACTATTGATAAAACCTCTGAAGATGTTTCCTGACAGTTTTAACCGATTCTTTACTGAGACAATTCAAACCCTAGCTAGCCAACTACCTCCTAGCTCCCCTGGTCCTGAAAGTACCACCCCTAGAAACCTACTCACATTCAGCTTTCAAAAAGTCGCCACTTCACTTATCCATACCGTGATCAAAAAATTAAAACCCACTACACTTTCTGCTGATCAACTCCCTGCTGAGTACCTACAAAAATCAGCTGATGCTATTGCTTACCCCGTCTCAATACTAATCAATTGAACCATAGTAGAAGCTAAAATTCCAACCATCTGGAAAATATCCTATGTAATCCCACTTCACAAAGGAGGCAGCTCTACTTATAGGCCAATAGCTATACTCTCTACACTTGCAAAGATTATGGAAAAATGTATTCATAGACAACTCATGCACCACCTAATCCAGAATCACCTTATGGCAGACACTCAGCATGGCTTCCGTCCTCATCATAGCACTACTTCAGCCCTCCTAGCCTTTACCAACACCATAAACCATAATCGCAACAATAATTATATATCCTCAGCCCTTTTCTTGGATCTTTCCAAGGCATTCAATATGGTTGATCACCAACTTTTAATCCACACCCTGCAAACATTCTGTCTAGATACTAGAGCCCTTCAATGGTTTCAATCCTACCTGAATGGTCGACAGCAGGCTGTCCTCTGGCAGAACAAACTCTCTAATCTTCTACCTAACACCCTTGGAGTACCACAAGGCACTATACTAGGGCCCTTGCTGTTCTCCATCTTCATTAATGACCTTTATACTGTCATCCCAAAAGTCAGCTGTATCCAATATGCTGATGACTCTACTCTGATTTGCTCGGCCACATCTCCAATAGAGTTATGGTCAGCTACCCAGAACACCTTTAATACAATAGAAAACTGGCTTTCTGAACGTTGTCTGATCCTAAATCCCCAAAAAACTAAAATGCTGTTATTTTCACCAACATGTAGGTCTACCACTTTCATCTTTACCATAAATTCAAATGATGGCACAATAATCTCCCCTGACCCCTCTACAAAACTATTAGGTATCATCATAGATAATAATCTAAAATTCAACCTACATGTTAACCAAACTATCAAAACCATCAATAAAAAACTAGGGTCACTTTACAGAATAAAAGCCTTCCTAACCCCTCCAGCTAAAATTGCCATAGCTCGCTCTCACCTTCTTTCAACCCTTCTGTATGCATCCCCTCTACTCTCAAATTTAAACAAGACTGTCCTTAACAAACTCTCAATTTGCTACAACCACATTGCCAGGTTTGCCACTGGGCTGCCTTTTAGCACACATCATTGCATCAATCTAAATCAGCTTGGGTGGCTTGAACTACTCAGCCCAATCCAGTATAACCAACTGATTATGGAATATAAAATCCTCTATAATCCGGACAATACTCCTGCACTTAAAAATATTATCACCCCCTATAACAATCCTAGACCACTTCGATTTTCTAACAAACTACTAATTCAGGCTAGCAAAATTAATAAAACAGCCGGTGACGCTCTCTTTGCAAATTCTGTAATTAGACCCTGGAATTCTCTTCCAGCTGATATTACCTTACTTTCTACCTTAGGTAAATTTAAAACTAGACTCAAACAACATTTGGCACTTAACTGGCTATGTCAATGTATCAAGCCTGGCTAACTCTCTCTAGAATGTGTAAAAATCTGTTAACCAGCTTACTGTGTAATTTAATTTAATCCTGATTTACACTCGGGATCAACTCTAACCTGTGGAACTTGTTTAACTTGCTTACTTATGTAATCACTGTAAATAGTCTGTTTGTAATATGTAATGATGGTATTATGTAATGCTGTATCTGCTTACCCTTGGACCTTTTCTCCCCGACACACACACACACAGTTATGTCCATGTTGCTGCATATTTCACACTGGGCCTGGATAGTCGACCATATCGTGTGGCATAAA
Organism: Protopterus annectens; assembly: GCF_019279795.1. NCBI lineage: Eukaryota > Metazoa > Chordata > Ceratodontiformes > Protopteridae > Protopterus > Protopterus annectens. The sequence continues at coordinate 1,474,534,737 of NC_056739.1, forward strand.
ACTGGGAATTAGGTTTAGCAACTGGAGCTGTCTCTACAGAATGTTCAACCTTGGAAGTATTTAGAACATCTTCAGGAATGGAAGTAAAGGTTGAAACATACTCTGGAATGGGAACAATGTGTGGTTGGCTCTGAGATCTAGAGTCTGTATCACAGGAACAATGCTGTGATGATGATTCTGGTACAGAAAGAAGATGCCTGTGATTTCTCCTGTACTCCACACCCTCAGATTCTACAAGGTAGGATCTCAGCTTGGCACATTTGCCTGTAACTTGACCAATCCGGTCGAAATCTTTTACTATTTGTATTCTCACTGTCTCTCCTTCCCTCAACAGACAAAGAAATCTGCTCGATTTATCATAACTGGACTTCTGGATAGAACAATTTTTGAACAATTGAGCTTTAATGGTATTGTTGTTGTTAGGTTTAGGCCTCAATAAACTGGAACTAATAGGTAGTGCAGTTCTTGTTTGCCTGGAAAGAAGTCTTTAAGCAAGTGAGCCAAGAATATTGTCATGGGGTATGTTTCTGAATTAAGGAAATTCAAAAAGACATTAATATTGTCACACTTTGACCTCTCAAGTAATTGCCTTGCACTCTGCACTATACGTTCAGCTAGACCATTTGACTGTGGATATTCAGGACTGCTAGTAACATGTACAAAGACTCACTCTCTTACAAATTTCTAAAACAACTGACTAGTAAATTGAGTATCATTGTCTGAAATAACTTTGTGTGGACTACCATGGACTGAGAAATGACATTTCAACTAAGTAATAACAGTAGTAGATGTTAGATAGGTAGTAATTCAATCTCAAACCAATTTGAATAAGAGTCTACCAATACCAAGTAGTGTTGATTGTTCCACTCAAAGATAGTGGCTACTGTCGACCAAGGTACTTCAGGAACTGGACTTAGCTGAAGTGGTTCTCTTTGCAAATGTGGTCTAGTACTATTGCATACTAAACAAGAAAAAAGTACTTTATCAAAGTCTTTCAGCAATGAAGGCCAGAATAATAGTTATGTCGCTTGCCTCTTAGTGGATGTGGAACCTGAGTGACCACGATGCAAAATCTGGATGTACTCATGTTGTAAGGAAGCAGGAACAACAATTTTAGGACCTTTGAAAATAATGCTATCTTCCACCAACATTTCATCCTTAATGTAGAAAATAGAAGGATTGCTCAAAATGTAGAAAATAGAAGGATTGCTCAAAATGTAGAAAATAGAAGGAAACATTTCTTCTCTGTAAGGAAAATAGGTAGCACTTCGTGTGGTACACTAGATTGTTTTGATTTGACAGCCATCCAACATTAATGTAGCGATTGAGCTTTTGCAAAATTTGATCAGTCTTTGTGTGATTTCTCAACTTATCAAGCCTAGTGGTAGAAAAATTAATCACTGCCATCACGTCAAAGTCAAAATTCTCACATCAAGCTGTTCCGTTGTATTTCTGGGTGATCTGGATAAGGTATCAGCCAGATAGAGTAGTTTGCCTTTCGTTTAGACCATTTTGAAGTTGTACCTTTGCAATTTGAGCATCATTCTTTGTAATCTCACTGGAGCAGAATGCATAGGCTTCTTTAGAATAGTAACTAAAGGTTGGTGGTCAGTTTCAATCTGAATAGCTCGACCATAAATATAATCATGAAACTTGGAACATGCAAATACTACTGCCAAAAGTTCTTACTCAATTTCAGCATAATGCATCTCAGTTTGGGTAAGTGTTCTAGATACATAGGCTACTGGTCTGCCCTCTTGAAGAATAACTGCTCCAAGACCAAATTTTGAAGCATCACAGGAAAGAGTTATTGTTTGTTCACATCATAGTATCATAATGTAGGTGGGGTGGCACTTTTCTGCCTGAGGTCTTCAAATGCGTTCTGGTGTTGTTCTAACCATGACCATGCAAACGTTTTGCACGTCAGCTCTCTTAAAGATGCTGTCAGCTCACTGAAGTCTGGTATACATTTGCCTAAATAGTTGAACTGTTGTAGAGCTTAACATTGTCTGGTGCTGACAGCACAAGAATAGCTGCTTGCTTGGTGGGATCTGGTCTCAAGTCTGTACTTGTAACAAATGACCTACATATGTAACTTCTGGTAGTCTGAATTTGCACTTCAGAGGATTGAACTTCAAGTTTACTTCACATGTTCTGTCTAGAACTTTCTTTAGGTTTCTGTCATGCTCTGCTTCACCATTGCCTCCAACCAATAAATCATCAACTATTATGGCACAAGGATAACCCAAAATAATTTGCTCCATAGCATGCTGGAAGACTCCACTTGCAGAATTTATTCCAAATGGCATCCTTAGGAATCATTATCTGCCAAACAGAGTACCAAAAGTGGTTAGTAATGAGGATTTGCAATCAAGCATCAATTGCCAAAATGAATTTTTTGCATCCAAAACAGAGAAAAAATGGCATTTGGTATTAAGGCTGTGACTTCTTAACTGTGCACTTTGAATGATGAGGTGTCTTCAATGCCTTGTTTAAATCTCTTGAGTCAATACATATTCTGATTTTGTCTGAGCCTTTTTTGTGAGCTGCTACCATAGATGACACCAATTCAGTTGGTTCTTTAAGTGGACAAATTAAACTTTGCTGTACCCTTTTGTCCAACTGAGCCTTAACTTTATCCTGCACAGCTATCAGACCTCTTCTTGCTGGTCTGACTACTGTAGTGACCTCCTGGTCTAACTTCATAGAATACACAACTGGAAGTTTGCCCAACTTGTCATCGAAAGCATCAGCATACTCTGAGAAAATGGCTTCAGAAAAACTGGAACTAGGATATGTACTTATATGATGAACTGCTTTGGTAAAAGAAAGCAGATTCATTCTCAAACTGTCTTTGAGCCCCAATAATGACTGCACTGGTCTTTGGATTTCACAGAATAATAATTGTAACAGCTCTTGGCCAAATAACATGAAAGAATCACTGAGCATTTGGTTTGAATTTCTTCACCTCCATAAGCAACAAGTTTCGCACTGCTGGCCACATTGAGTTGCTCATTAGTTCTCACTTCAGCAAACATGTCTGCTGATATAACATTACACTTTGAACCAGTATCTATTTTAAGCTCTGTGGATTTACCATTGATCTGGACTGTACAAAACACTTCACTTTTTGCCAATAAATTCACTGCATCAACTTTCTCACCAATTACTGATACACCACCTACATAGAAAGTTGACTGCTGCATCTCCACTTGATCAATCTGCTTTTTTGTGTGACCATTCTTTACAACTGCATGAGGTTTACTTCATTTGCAAACTTTTTGTTTGAAGAAGAAACAACTTTCCTCTTGCTACAACGTAACTATGTTTTCCTAACTATTCTGTATAAATGATATTTTTTGTGCTAAATAGTTAATACGTTTTTCTGCACAATGTATTTAATTGTACACTTGCTGTACTATTTGATGAATATATTTTGCCCAGGACTCCATTGGACTATCCTGGTAAACCAACTGCAATAAATAAATAAATAAAAATAAATTTTGAAAATTATTCTATTTTTTACACTTGCAACATTGCTGACCGAATGCCAATCATTTCTCCCTTTTAGACTTATGATTTGCACCATAGTTGCGACAGTTAACAGTAAAGCTAAACTTGGGTTTTGCTGATTCACGTTTGTACTGCACTGAGGAACATGCTCCTTCAACTGAACTGGTCTTAGAACTTGCTGGAAAACTATGTAGTTTCCCTGATGAACCAGCAGAGGTTGCGGCTGCCATGTGCTTTCTAGGCCTATTTCTGTTTGCCACGTGTTGCATGCTATCTACATTTGCTCTGGAGCCTGCTGAAACCATGCTCTTGTTACTTGCAAGCATACTTGTGTGTTTTTCTGTCATTTCATGGATTTGACAAATTTCAGTGGCTTTACTCAACATTAAATCACTGTCACTAAGCAAAATCTTTCTCACAGCAGCACTCTTAATACCACACACAAGCCTGTCCCTTATTAACTCATGTTTTAAGTCACCAAACCAACATGTTTTGGCCTTGTCTCTCATATCAGTTATAAAAGCTGCAAAAGTTTCCCCTGGTTTCTGATCTGTCATGTAAAACAAATGCCTCTCTCGTGTAATATTTGTCTGGGGGTTACACATTTCTCTGAACTTGCACTTCAAACACTCAGGGTCTTCTCTTGATTCAGCCTGTACAACAATATGACAGTTTTCACCTTCTCCTTCATATACTGCCGGTGCATACACAAATGAACACTCTCTTTCTATGGCCTCTGACCCAGTTAATTTAGCAAAATGAATGCCTTGGTGCATGCATCTTTATCTGAATAAGGTGCTTGTATAAAAATATCGTACTCTTGCTCGAATATTCTCCAATTCTCTGCAATATTCTGATCAAATACAAGTGGTAAGGGCTTTCGAAATCTGTCTGCCATATTAACACATACCAGTGAAGGGTTTTGCAAATAAGCACGAACACATACACATACATATATGCCAGGAATTTATGACAATACGTGTAACTTTGCCCAATAGCACAATAAGCCCCTGTATAACTGAACTTTGCGAAATAAGTCTCTCGGGCACTGTAATACTCTTGAAATTACTGTATTGCAAGAAATCACCTCTTATCAGTGTAAGAAACATATCAAATAACTGCACAATGCAAATGAACTGGGCAAGAGAAGCTCAGAGTTAATAACATTTTGAAGTAATGGCACTTTGCGAATAAACTGTACACAGCACACTGAAATTTCCCAAAATGTTGGTACCTTTCTAGGCAATTCTCTACAGTGCAAGAAACACTCTGTAATGGCAGAACTTTGTGAATAGACACACCCAGCAGAAGAAGCTTTTCGTAATGGCTATACTATGACTGTACTTCACAAAATAGTTGCACTTTGTACACCATCTCTTTAGAATACATGCACAGTAATAAGCACACACTGTAAGCACTTTTACACACTTTGAGATACTTCGAATAACTTTAGTTATGCCCTTGATACAATATGAAGCCATAGTTATGCCAAAACACAGCACTTTGCCAAAAAACATGCAGTCATCTTGCTTTATTTACACTTAATGTACCCTTTTTGCCCTTATTATGTTTGTTTTGCTCATTTAATTTCTTTTCATGGTCATTGACTTTTCTTGTGCTCATTTTACTCTAAGCATGTCCATTTTGCCTTTAACATACACGTTTTGCCTTTAAACATGCTCATTTTACTTTTCTGATAATCATTTTGTCAAACACCTTTATTTTAAACATTTCCTTTAGTTAATAAACCTTTTGTGCCTCCCACTTGTTTAATGTGTTTTATGCCCTTGTAATGCCCCATTTTGTCCTTTTTATGAAATAAGTAGTTTTTGCATATTCTCATTACCTTTGCTCCTTTTCTGTCTCTTTTTCGTGCTTGTTCATCTTAGTTTACCTTCACTGTCATTTCTGCACCTCGTGGCTTTGAATCTAATTCTCTGTGATCCCACTTCTGACACCATGTTGCTCTCCTACTTTGGACACAATAGAAAAGTCTTTGTGGGTTCTTTTCAAGCAGTTTTATTATATACAAACGCATCATGATAGAAGTTTACTGACTTTAACTTAAGTAACTTATATACAAGCTAACTAGTGCAATCATACATGCTCACTCTCTGGCTGCACTCTCAAAATGGCACTGGGAATAGCAAGTGCCCGTTATTTATTTGGGCATGCTCAGTCCTTGATATGCTTCTTAAAGACACAGCACATACACTCTGATCTAAACTTCCCCTTTTCAACCACTGTATTGGATACTTCAGATTCTTGGATGACCTTTTACTTATCTGGGATGACACCACAGAGCATTTTGACCAACTGTTAGACCAGATTCAGAGAAGTACTAATTTTCTCAAGTTCACTTTCCAATGTAACCAGCTTTCTGCTGCATACCTTAATGTGAAAATTCGGAAAGGTGAAGATGAAAAATTTTCTACTGGTATTTATAGAAAACCCACCTATTGCAGCACCTTTTTATATTTTACCAGTTGTCATCCTTTCCATCAAAAAAGAAGTGTTGTTAAAAGTCAACTTATTCATGTTTCCCTGTTGAATCCAGGTGATGAATATTTAAAACAATTTGAGGTTGTTAAACAAATGTTTAGAGATCGAGTTCATCCCATGTTTCTCTTGGATTCTATCAGTCAGGAAATCTTGTCCACGAGAAAAGATAATTTGTTGTTGTTGTATCTTTCGGCTTTTTCCCGGTTAGGGGTCGCCACAGCGGAACTCCGGTCCGCTAATGATTGGCAGTAGATTTTTACCTACCGGCTTGCCAGGCCTGACGCACAACCTTCAATGAAGGTACACCCATTCACGCATGTCTCCACACAGAAGACGCTTTAGCTGAGAATCGAACAGGACAACATCTTACTGTGAGGCAACAATGCTACCGCAGCACCACCACCGCAGCTCCCATAATACACAATGGGTTGCAACAATTGGACAGAGGAGACAACAATAGTGCACTAAAATTACAGACCAACATGGTACTGTATTATATCCTTGACATGAAAGAGACTGGTCACTATTACAGTGTAACGATAATCTCAAATGTCTATTTTCTGAATCTCTGACTTTTACATACAAAAATAAGCAAAATATGAAGTCTTTTTTGGACAAGACAACAATGTCAAATTATGGGTTGTGATTAACGAGAAAATGTGGCCACTGTCATCAGTGCTCATATATATGTATTAATTATGATGGTTCTGTACTGAAAAGAAATGAAGCTTTCCCATTGCAGTACACACAAGAGACACAAGAGTAGATTGTCTATTTAGCCATTTATTCAAATTGTCATACATTTTATGTGGGAAAGACTAAAACTGCTTTCAATAAATGTATTTATAAGCACCTTTACAGCATTCAGTGTATAGATGCTAAGTATGCACTAGCTAGACATTTTATGTCTTGCAAAGACTTTAAAAAAATATTTTTCTTAGTGCTCGAACAAAGCATGGCTATCCCAGCCACACAATCCACATAACCACCTCCCACCTTGGTATGAGCACCCCCATCCCTCCCTGTCACTCTGCCAGGAAAACATGCTCCTGCACAAGGATATGTGTTGGCAGTTCAGGCTGGGTGCTACGAATCATCCAGGCCTGAACGACACCATTTCCTTTATGAGTGAACTGAAAAAGAGCAAGCAGGAGATTTAATGACCTTCCCGTTTTTGTTTAATCATATCATTACACTTATAGCTATAATTTTATATTTTACTTTATGGACTTAGATTTAGTGAACGGACAACAGCTTGTGTTATTTTTAATTGAGAAGGATTTAAATTGACAGTAATTATATTGGTTGCTTTAAGTTAATTCATTGTGAAGATAGGCAGTGCTTTGTTGTAGCTGGCCAAATCTGGAGGTGTGTCTACTTCATTCACTTTTTTATAATGGCTTACTGATAGAACCCACACTGTAAAAGTAGCCGACTCCAAATCCAGCTCCAGACAAGTGACAAGTGGAGTACCTCAGGGTTCAGTCCTGGGGCCGCTCTTGTTTGGCATCTACTTCTCTGAAGTACAGGTCAACACTAAGGGACTCTGGCTAACAAAGTTTGCAGATGACTGCAAACTGGGAGCCATTATTGAATCCCCAAATGATGTGGATACTCTACAAAAGGGCCTTACAGAAACAGATGCTTGGTGCCAGAGCCATGGGCTCAAGCTCAATGCCAAGAAATGTATTGTTATCCCCTTTGGGAAAAAACATGTATCCATGAGTTACCATATAGGTGGCAGTACACTAAACACAGAAAGTGTGATAAGAGACTTAGGGACACAGGTGGACAGTGGTCTCACCTTCGATAACCACATCACCACAACAGTCAGGAAATCCTTCTATGTGGCACACCTCATCATGAAGGGCTTTTCATCCAGAAAAAAGGAGGTCATTGTCCCACTGTACTCATCCCTCATTAGACCCATTATAGAATACAATGCCCCGTTTGGTATATACCTCTCAAGACATCTGCAACAACTGGAAAGGACGCAGAAATACCTCACTAAAAGAATCAAAGGCCTAAAGCAGATGCCCTATGCTGACCACCTTAAAAAACTCCATCTGTACTCTGTCACATATCATTAACTCAGAGGTGATCTCTGCTTAACATACAAGGCCATGTCAAACCCAGAGCTGTTAGACATGCTACACTTAAAGAAATCCCAATCCCTCAGAGCCACATGCTCCAGGGATCTAAACCTTGTCATCACAATAAACAAAACATGCTGGAGGGATAGGTTCCTGACCCAGAGACTCCCCAGACTCTGGAATAGATTGCCCATACATGTCAAGCAGAGTGCCTCTTTGGACCTCTTCAAGAGGAACCTTGACAATTGGATGGGAGAAAGGAAATTCACCCCAGGGATCATGTCAGTCACCCTGCTAGACAGGGGTCCAGGAAAGTAAATAATGTGGGAAGAAATAGCCAGGGAATTGTTATGGCTAGGCTTGTATAGGCCCTAGGGCTGATAGCCTAGTACCAACCTATGAACCTATGAACCTATAAGGTGTGTTTTTTACTATCATTCATGGTTTTGAAGATATCTCTTACTTAAGATTAAAGCGCTTAACCTTGAATGTTTTACTTTATCTAGCTTCCAGTGAGTTTTAATATGAGTTTCTTTGAATAAAGCAACGTGAGATGATTCTGGTTGAAGCGGCTGATTTTTTGGAAGTTTTGTTTGATTGTATCTGAAAGGCAGGTAATACCAAGTTCAAAGGCATAGAAATCAAACTCCTAACAATAAAAGAACTTGGTCACCACTGAGGCCTAACTAATATCCTGCTGCCTTAAGGTAAGGAAGGCTACAGTGAAGAGAGGTGCCATGATGGATATTCAGCAACAGTAGTGAAGAATGAAAAACAGACCTCAAAGATACTGTTAATGCTGCTAAAGAAAAATCAGCCACTTGAAGCAGACAGGCTTTTTATACACCATAAAGAAATCTTCCTCTGAGTATCACCAACAGCCAGTGTTGACTTTTTTTAATATATTATGATTTTCTTGTAGGTTTATGTATAGTCACTAGATATGGAGTCAAGGAGGCCATTTAGGGCCTTGCCAAATTCCCAATAGCGCTGTCTGACTAAGTGACTTGCTTAAGGTCATACTGTAGGCCAATAAAGGTTGAGGAAATCAAACCCTGTACCACAGACAATACACAGACTTTGCACTAACTGCAAGGCTACAGAATAATTTTTATTTATTTATTTATTTACTTCTCAGCTTTTATAGAATAAAATTTTCCTCCTTACAAGTTTGCTTATTAAACGAACCGAATGTTAATTCTGATTTCATCATTAAAGAGAGAGTTAACCTTTTTTGTTACAAACTGAGGTATAAAGCTCATGGAGATGGAATTTGCCTCCTTGTCATAAATACAGTCACCTTAGCTGCTTCAGTGGTGTAGAAGGATAAACCCTGACTAAGATCTAGATTTGACTAGTGGCTTGGGTATTTGGCAGAGCGACAGCGAGGGATGGGAGGGTGCTCATATCAAGGTGGGAGGAGGTTATGTGGATTGTGTGGCTGGGATTTGTATAGGGGAGGGAGGGATGGTGTAGTCTAAGATAGGTTAGGGTGGGAGCAAGGCTGAGCTTCCTTCTCTGAGGTGGGGCAATATGTCACACTCCAACTGCATACCTGCCCTACTCTGTAAACCACATAATCAAGTTAGGGGAAAGTAGGGCTAGGCCTTAAAGTGAATCCCCCTGGCAAATGCAAGACAGCACCTCCCAATGGCATTAGGATCTACATCAGTCCCATTTGAAATCAGTGCTAGCCCAAGGGACAGAAGAGGACTGGCAAACCTGACCCTGGACATGGGACATTGGAGACGGCTGTCAGAATGAAGCAGGTGTGGAAGCATCCCCTCCCCCCAAAATAAATACAGTCACCTTATACTGTTTCTGCACAGAAAACAGTTATTTTTGGGAGTTTTGTTTTGTTGTTATATATGTCCACTGCAGTATTATTGGGTCTGCAACCTACCCCACATGATATTAAATGGGGAAGAATATAGAAAGAGCATATATCTGCTGTATCGTGATAATTCAACATCAGTAGTATTCTAGCTACTATATTTTTGCATTAACTGCAGTCAGAGGAGACCTGAACTCACTGTAAATATACTATCAACTATGTATTGTAGGTATACTGCACTGATACTCACCACATGAGATATAACAAAGTGATCACAACATAAATAAATGGATTCAGATTCTGCGTTGCCAACCATCCTGTTTTTCCCAGGATGTTCTGGATTTCGCCATCTGTGTCCTGTGTCCTGTATCCTGGGAAGGACCTTCCCAGGACACCATATGTCCTGTTTTTGGCACAGCTTAGCACAATTAATTTATTTATTTATTTATTTATTTTATTTTACATTTGTTAACCGGGCTAGTCTAGCTGGATACATGTCCATTTTCAGTAGAGGCCCGGGGAGAAAAGCTCCAGGAAAGACATAAAATAGACATATCAAAGTCATAATACATCCAATTAAAAATACAAAAGGTGATAACGGGACAAATTAGAAGATACAAATGTTATAAAAACAAAAATATATATAAATTTTTATTTATTTATTTATTTTTTCTTCTCTCTCTCACTGTCTCTCAAATGCAATAGACAGTGAGGATATACAGTATATACATACATTTGATTAGCAATGTTATGGTATTTTGTATCAGTAGGGGAGTATTAGAAGTTTCAGAGAAGTTATTAGTTTAGAAGGAAGGAAGTTAGTCAGGGTTATTACAGGTGCATAGCCAGTGTGTCTTAAGAAATAGCTTTAGTTTCTTTTTAAAGAGTGAAAGAGAAGTTTGAGTTGTAAGTTCAGTAGGTAATAAATTCCATAGCTTGCCTACAGAGTTAGAGTATAGGGAGTCACCTGATGAGTTATTGGATCTAGAAGTGTTGATCAGGAGTTTGTTTGAGGAGCATAAGTTCTTGAGGTTTTTGTAAGGTGTAATGATGGTAGAGAGTATTGGAGTGTTGTGGGGTTGGTGCAGGGACTTATGGACAATGGTAAGCTGGAGAAATTGAATATGGTTAAGAAATTCTAGCCAGTCCAGTTGTTTTAGGTTTAAACAGTGATGAGTTCTGAAGGGAGAGCCTGTTGCAAATCTAGCAATGTTATTATAGGATGTTGCCAGTTTGTTGAGGTTATTTTTTGAAAGGTTAGTATATATAGGGGAAACATAAAGTAGAGTTGAGATTAAGTGGGTTCTGGCTATAGTGGTCCTAGCTACTGGTGTAAGAAAGGGCTTAATTCTATAAAGGGATCCTAGTTTTTTGTTAACTGATTTTATTGTGCTGTTTATATGACTATCAAAGTTTAGGTTGATGTCAATTGTTATTCCTAGGAGTTTAGTAGATGTGTCGGGGGTAATAGCAGTTCCATCAGTAGATGTGAGTGTAAGGTGAATAGGGGAGGAGTTTCGGGTTGGTGTGAAGAGTAGCAATTTAGTTTTTTTTGGGTTAAGCAGGAGGCATTGGTTTGAGAACCATTGTTCTACAGTGTTGAAAGCTTGTTGGGTAAGAGATTTAAGTTCAGTTTGAGAGGTGGCTGTACAGATAATAGTAGAGTCATCTGCATATTGAATGCAGATGGTATGAGGGATTGCTGATTGAAGGTCATTAATATAGATGGAAAATAGAAGTGGGCCTAAAATGGAGCCCTGTGGAACACCAAGGGTAATAGGAAGGTTACAGCCTGTTGACGGTTTTCAAGGTAAGATTTGAACCAATTTATAGCTAGGGAATTAAGTGAAAGTGATTTCAGAATGTGTATTAGGAGTTGGTGATTAACCATATCAAAGGCTTTAGATAAATCAATAAAGACAGCAGAGGAAAAAATATTATTGTTACGGTTTTTGTTGATGCTGTCTGTGAAGGATAGTCGGGCAGTGGTAGTGCTGTGAAAAGGTCTAAAACCATGGCAAGGAGGTTGTTATGGAGAAGGTGGTTTAGAAGTTGCTTATGGATGCATTTTTCCATAATTTTTGCAAGAGGGGATAACAGAGCTATAGGACGAAAGTTAGAGTAGTCATTGGAGTGACCTCCTTTGTGTAGTGGGATAATATGGGAAATTTTTCAGATTGATGGGATAGTCCCCTCATATATGGTTCTGTTGATGAGTATGGAAATGGGGTAAGCAATGGCTTTAGCTCCTTTTTGTAGAAATTCTGCAGGGAGTTGGTCTGCTGATGGGGTGGTAGGTTTAAGTTTTTGGAGAAGGGAGCAAATGAAGGAAGTAGGTACTGGTTGTATATGAAATGGTGGGGGTGGGATAGTGGTAGAAGTAGGCAAATTTGATGTATCAGGAGATAAATGGCTAGCAAGTTTTTGGGTAGCATTTGTGAAGAAAGAATTGAAGGCATTAGCAGTTTGGGAGGGATTGTTAGGGTTGGAGCCAAGTGGGTTGGGAGTGATTAACTGACCTGGGTATAGGAGTTTGTTAATGCTAGTCCAAAACTTTTGTGGTTCCTTATGGTGGAAGTGCTGTAGGTAGAAGTTCTTTTTGTCTGACAGGATGGCTTGTTTTGTGTTGTTTCTATGTTGTTTAAAGATTTGGTGATCTGAAGGATTTTTAGTGGAACGCCATTTTGCCCAGAATTTGTTTCTAATTAGGATTTTTTGCCTAATTATGTTTGTGAGCCAGGGGGCTGGTTTAGATTTGTTTCTAACAGAGCATAAGGGGGCATGATGTTCCAGGATGGTTAGGAACTTAGAATTAAAGTACTCTACTGCTTCATTGATTGGGAGAGATTTTAATGGTGACCAATTACATTGTTTGAGTTCAGCCTGGAAAAGTTCTGGGTTAAATTGCTTTTTAGTGCGTAGTGTTCTGTATGAGAATGGGAATGTTTGGTTGGTTTTATGTCTGATAATATAGGTTAGTGAGTGGTCACTTAGGTCATCTGGGAGGGTACCTGTTTTGTATGTTTGATGGGGACTATTAGTAAGTATCCAGTCCAAGGTACTTTCTTTGTTGTTGGGTTTGTTAATTCTGGTAGGGGAGTCGATAGTTTGTGAGAAGCCATAAAGGTTGATATGGGTGGTAGGGTGTGTAGTATTACAGGTATTCCAGTCTATGTTAAAGTCTCCAAGGACTATGGTTTCTTGTGGCAGATTTATGGAAAGCCAGTTAAGGATATTCTCGAGTGTACTGATATTGTTTCCTGGAGGAAGGTATATACAGATAATATTTATAGCCTTATGTGTGTTGATTTGAAATTTAGTGATTAGTATTTCAGTACTGTTGTCAGAAGGTGGGTTATGATTTACAGTGCTAACTTGTAGCTCTGCTTTATAGAGGATTGCTATTCCTCCTCCTTTTTTGGCAGTGTGGTCTAATCTAATGATATTATAGCCTGGTGGGGTCACTTCATTGTCCTTAATAGTGGGTTTAAGCCAGGTTTCAGATAGGCATAGGATGTCAAATAGGTGGACATCTAAAAGGGCATGAAGTTAAGTAATTTTGTTACAAATGCTTCATATATTAAGGTGAGCTATAGAGAGTGAGTTAGAAGGTTTGATAGATTTTAGTGTACTAGATTTATTTGGGTTGCTGTTTGTAGAGTTAATGTTATGGTTTGGGCCAGGGTTTGGGTGAATGTCCCCATCTAGTAGGGAGAGGAGGAGTGCTATATGTTTAGGGTTGAGAGGGTTATAGTAATAGTCTGTAAATTTTTTAGCATCATGGACAGTATACGTAATGTGAGTTAGTCTATGATATTTGGCTAGTAGGTAGGAGGGTTTGGATATGTATTTAAGGAGGTTGTGATGGTTAGTTAGAGGTGGTGTGGATGTGTGTTTGGTGGGGAGGAGAAGAGTAGAGTAAAGTGATTGTTCATAGGAGGTTAAGAAATAGGTAGTGGTTAGGAGAGGTATGAGAGAGAGTAGGAAAAATACTCGCAGTTGGTGTGGGATAATTGAAGTAGGCATTATAACGGTTTGAGAAGTGGGAGAAAAGTAGTTGATAGTCTTTTAAGCAGGTTAGAAGAATTGTAAATAGGTAGTGTGTTGTAACAAGGAGGGAGAAGTGGAGAGGTAACAGAGGATATGTTGAGATAGTGAGGGTTGGGGTGTTAATGATGTGAGTAGCTTGATTGGATAGAATGTGATGTGGGTGTGGTTAGAGAGGAATAAATGTTGGAGCACTGGGGGCAGGTGGAATTTGGGGGCAGGGTAGGGGAGCGGAGTGAGCCAGACGGAGCAGAAGAGACATAAGAGTAGATTGTCAAGGATGACAATCAGTGAGGTATGAAATACAGTGGATAAGACTGAAGGTAAGAAAAATGTAGAGGAGTGTTGAGGGGCTGTCAGGATTAAAGGTAGATAGTATAAGGAGTAGAGTGAGACAAGAGATAGTGTAGGTTGGAGGAGAGATGATAAAACAGTAGGTTAGAAGAAAAACTGGGAAGAGAATTGGAGAGATATGGATACGAATTGTGAGAAGAAAACTAAGAAAACTAATATTCAGAAGCTGATATTAGGCTCCACCTAGTGGCCAGTTATTTTAATGCAGTAGAAGGTCTCCTAAAGGAGATATCAGACAAGGGGTAAGGGGGAGATAAATCGAGTAGAAATAAGGAGGGTGTGAGCTGGAGGTATGATTTATGTAAAACATTAAATATGGGGGGAAGAGGTTGGCTGCTGGTTACCTGACTGTAAGGCTTGTCTACCTAGCAGTGTTTTAACAATATAATTATTACTTCATTTTACTAGAAGCTATAATAGCACATACTTTCGCTGTCTCTAAGCAGGGTAATGTTTCCAAGTGAGCTGGTATGTTAAATGTTAATAAAGACTATTTTCCTTAGGTGTCCAGCTGGGTGGGTTCAGGTGAACTGGTACAGATAGGTGCAGGAACAGAAGGCTGGTTCATTAAAAAAGAGAGAAAGAGAGGTAGTGAGGCAAACAGTATGTGAGCTAGCAAACAAGCAACAAGTTACCAAAGACACAGTAGTATGGTTAAGCACAGCAGGAGTTCACAGTACTCTATCTTGTCAAAAACATATAGTTACAGGTACTACTAGCAGTTCTAAAACCCTAACATTATGCAGTAGACCGATTAGGAATACAGATATAATGCATTTGCTATTATAAAACAACTAATACACTACAGTATAACATCTTATAAGGTCAGTGAACAACATTTTAAAGTAAGCTACCCCAAAAATAGACAGGCAGAGGTAGTCCATTCATACTGCAAAAGTCTAGAGTTAAGATGATATTAGGGTGCAGGATTGTACAAAACAGCTGGGCCAGTAACCATAGAGTAGTTGCATAAATAAATCTTGTACTGAGATTAGTGTTAGTTTAACATAAGGGTTTAGTCAAACTATCACTATAGTAAAGCTGCAATTTAGTTACTGAGCTTTTTGTGGAAACATTAGCATTTGCACAAGGGATAGTGAAGTACTTAAGCTCTATTGAGATCAACAGCAAAGGAATCTTCTCTTAAAGGATCCCCACACACATCGCTATGTTGGCGTGCGCAATTGAATTCACAAGTTACTATAACTTACTAAGTTTTCTCATAATCACCGTTTAAGTAAGGGTAAGTGTGGTAAATCAAGTGGTATCAATATCAGAACTGTGCATGCATGCCCACACCATCTTGCCCAAATCCTTAGACCTCAATGCCCACAGCAATTTGCCGACAGCCCTACAGGCCCATTCATCACGCATGCAAGTTGTTCCTTTACAAAATTACAACTGAGCCTATCATGGAGGAGCCCGGCCTGCTGGCCTGTGTTCTTACTTGCCAGTGAAACAACCTGTCAGCAGCATTGCTAACTTGTTCCAATGAAATGAATAACAGTGAGATAATTGACACATTATATTATCCACTTATAACGCTGTTTACTTGAGAAAAATGTAAAACCAGCAAAAGATTAAAGGCAGCCAGCCCAGCCGTAATAATCTGAGATGCAGTTGCGCATCTGCACCATGACCTTCCGGATCCGGAACCTGTTTATTTAGCAGAATATTTCTGCGGTGTGATGATGCTTGGGGCTCCTGTACAAAGTAACTGTTCTCGATTGTAACCGTTAGTGATGGGAAGTCCACCACAGAAACTGAGCACTCAGTTTGCAGAAAGGTAAGGTAGTAATATATAAATACATTGTTCTGCCTATACAGTCATACATATATGTGCGTGTGACATAAAGCATATAAGGTTAACACAGCTTTCTGAAGAAGTAGGTCAAGGGTAGCCAGGTAGGGGATTTGTGGGTTGAAGATACAATATATTAAGCAAGTGTCTCCTTTAACTTGCTGATGTCAAAACTAGTTCATTTGTTTTCTTCTGTTTGTACTGCACGTCCTAAGGATGGAAGTGAGCCAGACATTGACCTCAGGTCCTCACCCAAGCTGCTAAACATATGTGCACAGCAGAAAACACCAGTCTTTATTTTTAACTTGAACAGCGTGAGTGTGGAAAAAATAAACTCGTCACACTTGCAATCACACTTCATTGTACAGTGTATCATGGGAAACTTGATTTGCATTTGACTTTTTTTTCAATTTATTGTTTACTATTTTTGCAGACAAAAAATGCTCAGTCTAGAAGAAACATCTACAAGCTCACTTGCAGCAATGGTCATCCTGACAGCACTGAAACAGTCAGCAAGCGATTATTTCATTATTATGCATTTATTTATGCATTTGGTTATTTATTAAATATAGAAACCTGGTTAATAATTAATTATTTTTTGACTGCACCTGCACCTTCTGTACTAAAGTTACTTGTTTTCATATGACTGTAATTTGTATTCAGACATATTTGGCACTTTTTTAAGTTGCCAAGGCTAAGTTCTTACTGCTAACCAACTGTCTGCATCACAGATTTTTAAGTTAGAAACAATTGCCTTCGTAATCGCTATAGCGAGGGGTACAGAGCTACCTTGAGTGAACTTTATTCTTTGCCTCCAAATCAGGACTAATCTACTATGTGATTCGGATTTGTGCGCAGTTTTACTGTTTTTTTTTCAAAATGTGTCCACAGTATTTTGCTGTTATATGTGTGTATTAAATCATTATCTTCCAAAATTAGATGTTTTATTAGGATATATTGGGTCATCAGGTGACTGTGTGTGAATTGTTGTAATGAGACTGACTGAAAAATGTACCATTAGTCCAGATGAACTCTAAAAGGGCACGTTATCAGTGCCTATAGGGAATCAGGATTTGCAATGGGGATAGCAGAAGCAGAGTCGATTGTGCGCTTAACATCTGGACCAGGGCCGGCCTTAGCTGAAATGGTGCCTTAGGCAAAGTAGTGCTCTGGAGCCCCTTACGCCCTACCCACAACATACTCATAAAACAACCCTATTTGAGCCACACCCACAGGTAGGTCACTCTCCAAGAAAGCCACATCAGTAATTTCATTAAATCATTTAAATGCATAAGAAGAAAAAGATACCTTGTAATGTAGTTAAACTGCAACTACCTTTGTGTACTTATTTCCTGCTTTAAATACCAGAACTGGATCATGGTCAAATAGGGCCCTAGGCAGGGTAATAGATCATCCCCCCAGAGCAACCCCTCTTTCAGCAACCCCTACCCTCCAGCAACAGCCCCCTCCCCAGCCACTCCAGTGTTCCATTACTTCGCTATTTCTCACTAGTTACCATACACACTGTTCAAATCTATCAGTGTGCATACTGTTTTCTTATTTACTTCCACAATGTTTACAGATATTGAAATAAAATAACACAAACACAGATAGCCATTTGCTAAACAAACAATACAGTCTTGCAATGAATACAGATTTAGCATGAGCAGTAAACTTCTCTGCCCTTGAAACTCATACTCATTGAAATGGCAAAACTCACATTCATTAAAATAGCATGAAAACCCAGATTCATAGAAAATGCATCTGGCCAGTGGAGGATTAAGTTTATCTTTGGGATCTTTTCAAAACAGACTACTTGCTCAAACTTTTTAGGACATTGAATACACGTATTTGTTCTTTGATTCACCTTCCTGATTGCATTAAATTATATTCCTTGTATAATACAACACCACTTGTTAGAATGGGTTTTAAATTTGTAGTTTTAAACATTATTTTAATAAGCAATGAAACAAAATGTATGAACAAATAACTACCCATTTCATAAAATTTCAGCCATAAAAGGCCACTCAAAACTTCTGTAATTAACCTTTATTTTCAAATTATGGGTTTGCTTTGTAATAATGGATTCACATCTGTCCAAGGCAAGTTAGTTTTCCTGTTAATGATGTCCTATATTTGCCATGTTAATCTTTTTTATCTTGACAAAGAATTAAATTTATCTACTATAAATAAAGAACCCTGCTAAATGAATAATCTGCTTACATTTTCCATGCACTTTACAATTCTAGAGTAATATCTGAAAATTGTAGCAGAGAGCCCCATTGAAGCCTTCAAATGTACCTACAACTTAAATATGTTGTTCTCTCTTATGTATTACAACAACCATGCCCCAATTATATATGAGGGGAAGCTGGTAATGACATATAACCATTTCTAACTAACTTGGTATTTTCCACAAGCAAAAGGTGCACTTCTTGAAAAAGTGATACATTAGTGGAACATTATGTAATTAACTATATATCCTTGACTGTTTTACTTGGGAGATCATTCAGTACATCATATCATTTAAGTAATAGTAAAGCTTGGAAAATGTTGGCCTAACAATGATCAGTTGAGTGTATGCAATAGTAATCTATCTTTCTATCTATCAATCTATCTATCTATCTATCTATCTATCTATCTATCTATCTATCTACCTATATATCTAGCTATCTATGTTTAGCTGGCTGGGCATGGCATTGTATAATACTGACCAATTTCAATATCAGCTTAAGTTGTAGTGAGATAACAAAATTCACATCATACAACGTCATTGACAACATAATGTATACTACAAAGGTATTGTAGAGATGAAATAAAATAAAGCATTAGAGGGACAATGAACTATAGATGAAAATTAATAAAAGATAATTTATGTGTATGTATGTACATATATATAGATAGATAAGTAGATAGACACACACACACAGACACACAGACACACACAAATAAGAATGCAATATAGTAACTGCAATATGTCTACATAACTACAGCCTGGAGATCAGGTGATACGTTTATGTAGAGATAAGAAGTAGAATTTTGGAGTTACATGATACTTGTTACAAAAATAAAGTAAAAAGTCAATAAATCCATAAGTAAAAGGTAAAAGGCAGAATACAATCCTTATTGTAGCCTAAGAATAAATATTACAAGTATAATTAGCATTTGTGATCATCCTTATCTAGCTCAAAACAAGTTACAACAAGCAAGAGCAACACACAGACACTCACTCATATACACACCTACACTCCCACAAATTTTATTTTATTTTTATTTTATTTTACATTTGTTGACCGGGCTAGTCTAGCTGGATACATGTCCATTTTCAGTAGAAGCCCGGGGAGAAAAGCTCCACAATAAAAATGGGTTAGTAAAATCAAGTATGTTATACATTCAAATAAGAAATATTATACAAAGAAAAAAAACTGGTTCATAAGTATTACTGGCAAAAATACTTTACAATACTGAGAATCAGCCAGCAAATTTTTTTTTTTTTTTTTTTTTTTTTTTTTTAGGGAGAATATAAGGATGAGAAAATAGAGAATAGAAAGCTTTAGTCAAGGTTTGTAAAGGACAGAGCTAATAAGAATTAAGCACAGGATTTAGCTGATTTTTGAAGGTTCAAACACTAATACTATGCTAACCTAGACAAGGTTTGAGGGGGTGAAAAGGGTAGAGGGAATAATAGTTTAGTCAGGGTTAGTACAAGGACAGAGCCATTGAGACTTAAGCAGAGTTTTTAGCTGCTTCTTGAAAGTGGGTAGAGAAATAATAGTGGTGAGTTCATGAGGGAGCTTGTTCCAGATAGGTGCAATACAGTTGGCGAACAAACAGTCTCCAGCTTTGTTGTTGGATTTATAGGGTGCTGCTAGTAGCTTTGTAGCAGAGCGCAAGGATGATAGATTTCTATAAGGAGTAATAAGGGTACTAAGTATTGTGGTGTTAGAAGGTTGACAGAAGATTTTGTGGGTGATGGTAAGTTGCTGTAGTCGTATTTGATTTTGTAGTTCCAGCCAGCCTAGTTGTTTCAGATTACAGCAATGATGGGTTCTAAAAGGGGCTCCTGTGGCAAATCTTGTAATATTATTATAGGATACTGCTAATTTATTGAAATTAGCTTTTGATAAGTTTGTGAAAATCGGTGAGGCATAAAGAAGGGTAGAGAGTAAGTGTGTTTGAGCTAAAGTACTTCTGGCTAAGGTAGTTAGGAAGGGTTTGAGCCTATAGAGAGCTCCAAGTTTTCTATTGACTGACTTGATGGTTAAGTTAATATGGGCATCAAAGTTGAGATTATGGTCTATTGTGACACCTAAAAGTTTGGTAGTTGAGTCAGGGGATATTATTGTGCCATTGTTTGACATTATATCGAAAGTAAAGGTTAAAGATTTCTGTGATGGGGTAAAAAGTAATAATTTAGTCTTTTTGGGGTTTAGTAAGAGGCCATGCTGATAGAAACAGTTTTCAGCTGCTGTGAAGACTTGTTGTGTAGTGGTCTGGAGCGTTATTGGGGAGGATGCTGAACATATCAGAGTTGAGTCATTGGCATATTGTATACATATGGATTGAGGAAGGGACATATTTAGTTTGTTAATAAAAATAGAAGAGAGGCGAGGTCCCAGTATTGAGCCTTGTGGCACTCCAATTGTGATGGGAAGAAGAGATGATATTTGATTATCCCAAAGGACTGCTTGTTGTCTGTTATCTAGGTAGGATTTAAACCACTGGATAGCTTGACTGTCCAAGGCAAATGATTTGAGGATGTTTAGTAAGAGGGAATGGTTGACCATATCAAAGGCCTTAGAGAGGTCTAAGAATAGTGCGAAGGACAGCAGGTTGT
Source organism: Protopterus annectens (assembly GCF_019279795.1). Lineage (NCBI taxonomy): Eukaryota > Metazoa > Chordata > Ceratodontiformes > Protopteridae > Protopterus > Protopterus annectens. Next base: position 1,474,555,718 of record NC_056739.1, read on the forward strand.
TGTTCCGATGTTTATTAATATGGTCTGTGAATGACAAGAGTGCTGTAGTAGTGCTGTGATAGGGTCTAAAACCATGTTGGTAGTCTGCTAATAGGTTGTTTTTGAGAAGATGGTCAAGTAGTTGACCCTTGGTTTGGCTGCTGTATGTCTCGTTACTGGTGCTGGATGATTATCTAGAATTTCAAATATTTGCCTTTCTGGAACCTGCATCCTCCTTCACAAGTGTCTCTTCCCTGCTGGAAAGCCTGAAATTGTGTCCACCAAGCCCCAATACTCTATACATCGGGAGTAACAACTATACAAAGACTATAAAAATTTCAAATATTTGCCTTTCTGGAACCTGCATCCTCCTTCACAAGTGTCTCTTCCCTGCTGGAAAGCCTGAAATTGTGTCCACCAAGCCCCAATACTCTATACATCGAGTAACAACTATACAAAGACTATAAAAATTTCAAATATTTGCCTTTCTGGAACCTGCATCCTCCTTCACAAGTGTCTCTTCCCTGCTGGAAAGCCTGAAATTGTGTCCACCAAGCCCCAATACTCTATACATCGAGTAACAACTATACAAAGACTATAAAATTTCAAATATTTGCCTTTCTGGAACCTGCATCCTCCTTCACAAGTGTCTCTTCCTGCTGGAAAGCCTGAAATTGTGTCCACCAAGCCCCAATACTCTATACATCGGGAGTAACAACTATACAAAGACTATAAAAATTTCAAATATTTGCCTTTCTGGAACCTGCATCCTCCTTCACAAGTGTCTCTTCCCTGCTGGAAAGCCTGAAATTGTGTCCACCAAGCCCCAATACTCTATACATCGGGAGTAACAACTATACAAAGACTATAAAAATTTCAAATATTTGCCTTTCTGGAACCTGCATCCTCCTTCACAAGTGTCTCTTCCCTGCTGGAAAGCCTGAAATTGTGTCCACCAAGCCCCAATACTCTATACATCGGGAGTAACAACTATACAAAGACTATAAAAATTTCAAATATTTGCCTTTCTGGAACCTGCATCCTCCTTCACAAGTGTCTCTTCCCTGCTGGAAAGCCTGAAATTGTGTCCACCAAGCCCCAATACTCTATACATCGGGAGTAACAACTATACAAAGACTATAAAATTTCAAATATTTGCCTTTCTGGAACCTGCATCCTCCTTCACAAGTGTCTCTTCCCTGCTGGAAAGCCTGAAATTGTGTCCACCAAGCCCCAATACTCTATACATCGGGAGTAACAACTATACAAAGACTATAAAAGTATGTTACCTGTATATGTATAATCCAAACCTTCTGGCCCTAGAATTCTGGTCTAGCTACCTGCCCAGGACTAGCAGCAGCCAATACCCTAATCTTATTTGGAGGCCCTTCTAAACCCTTATTTACAAGCTCCCATAGCCACCCTTGTTAGTTCTAAATCCACCAGCCTTAATACTGTTTCTGTTCACTACTACTGTCCTCCTTTCACCCCTTCCTACCTGGATAACTCTGATTTGATCTATTGGACACTAGGTGGCACCCTCTAACTTTGCTTGACTCCCTTTTTAGCTGCTCTTTAACTCTCCTGTACCCTTCCTCTGATACCTGGACCTCCGAGCTCACAATCTGCTCTTCTATTTCCCTCCCTGGCCTCTTACTGACATCTCTCCTTACTTTTACTCTGCTGATACACAGTCTGACCACTCACCACTCGCCTTACTTCCACTGTATTGCCTCTTCCATACCTGTAACAAGCTTACCCTCTGGTTCTCCATCTTTACTGATTGTTTTCTGTGCACTACTACTCTTTTTGTGTCTTCCACTACTCTTCCCTTCCTTCCTTTATGTTCTTACATTTTTCATTAATGCTGTTATCTTAGCTATCTCCTCCCCCTCCCCCTACACTCTGACATCTCTATGATCCACCCACTTCATTAGGCCCACTCTAGAGCATTAACTACCCACCCTTTTCCATACTTAACACCCAATACCTGTGCACTAAACCCTCGCCCTCCCCCACTCTTTCTAAGCGACCTTACATATACACCCTCACATCCCTGGACGCCATCTTTCCTTCCCAACCCTTGGTTTGGCTGCTGTATGTCTCGTTACTGGTGCTGGATGATTATCTAGAGTAAGTAGTTATACCTCTGTGTTTTTAGTGGGTACGACTGTATTCTGACTTAAAGTCCATGTGTGTTTCACTTCATCACTTGTAACTATATTGAATGTAAACTACTACCATTAGACTGGAGAAGTACTACTTGGATGTTGCATCTACAACTACTTTTAGATATGTTTATTGCTTAAACCGTTCTGATATACTGCTTAAACACGTGGCTTGATTGCGATGTACTAACGCTTGGACTGCCCTAGACATTTATGATCTCTCATGCTGTGTTATATACTAGATTGTAGTTAAATGCGGTTTGCCTGGGAGTCGACACCTGTGCACTGTATTTTTGTTATTGTTACTCTGAATGTTTTTTAGCCAGTTAGTTAAAGTTTGAGCTGAAGGAACAACACTGTATTTTTGTTATTGTTACTCTGAATGTTTTTCAACCAGTTAGTTAAAGTTTGAGCTGAAGGAATGCTTGTTGCGCACTTAAATTGCCAGTGACGCTCAGGCGTCTTCCTTATATATCTTTCTGCTGCAGAGTTCTCTGTAATGCTTATAGCATATTTAACTGACTAGTTAGCTACCATCGCTAACATTGTATTATATACGTTGCGCACTATACATTTTATCTCCCCAGCGTTTTATTCCTGACCTTAGAGTGCTGTACCACTTCCTTTTGACTACCTCCCCGCTTTTGGCGCCTTTTCTTAACAAAGTATATGCCTTTACCATAGAAGACTCCTTGTTAAAAAAGGGATCGCAATACATATATAGCAGCTTTTCTAGGCAGCATCACTCTGTGGTAGTCGCATCTAATATTGTGCGCCTTATATACCACTACCCTCAATATTCCCTCCTAGTCTAACTCCTCTACCAGAACTTTCATTTATCCCTCCTAGACCACCGCACGCTGAGTACATTTCCTGACATTTTACAAGGGTAATCTAAAGCCTAACGCTGTCCTAGCGCACACTAATTCACCTTTGTACTGTATCTGTTAGTCTCAGGTGTGCCACGCATTCTGGGGACAAGCACTCGCTGACCCTACTTATTTTACTAACTGCATTTCCCAGTTTAGTACAGGGGTATCAGTACATCAGCGCACAACAATTTATCTATTTACAGGATCTGATAGCTTAACTGCGCTAAACATCCTGGGGATAAGCACTGGCAGACCCCATTAGATTTACTAATTGTAACTACAGTTGGAGCCTATAGTTCCCGCCTCCCCAATAAAAAACAGCGTCGCTACTTCTAATTGTATTATAGAAACCATTATAAGCGAGCGCTTCCATGCCATGTTAATACCTCTGGCCTTGTAAAGTATCTACTTAATCAACCTCTCTCCATATATTCACCCACCAAACTAATTTTTTTTTTATTTCGAGTCCTCATTTCTATGACTAGAATTATATCTGCATTGCATTTCTTACCTTAGACTTTATTTTTACTGCATTTAACCTAATATTTTGTTATTTAGACTGCAATTTAACCTAATACTTTGTATGATTTTAATATACTTTCCCTATTTAATGACAGATTTACGAGCTTTTAACATACATTGACTATTTAGTAACAGATATGCTAGCTAGACTATAAGTATAAATCCAAATGTGAGTAATTGTTTACTTGTTAGACACTAGCTTGCTATGTTTTAATAATTGCTCTCCTATAATTGTCTCTGTTTTACCTCACTATCTTCCTCTCTCTCCCAAAGATTTCAAATATTTGCCTTTCTGGAACCTGCATCCTCCTTCACAAGTGTCTCTTCCCTGCTGGAAAGCCTGAAATTGTGTCCACCAAGCCCCAATACTCTATACATCGAGTAACAACTATACAAAGACTATAAAAGTATGTTACCTGTATATGTATAATCCAAACCTTCTGGCCCTAGAATTCTGGTCTAGCTACCTGCCCAGGACTAGCAGCAGCCAATACCCTAATCTTATTTGGAGGCCCTTCTAAACCCTTATTTACAAGCTCCCATAGCCACCCTTGTTAGTTCTAAATCCACCAGCCTTAATACTGTTTCTGTTCACTACTACTGTCCTCCTTTCACCCCTTCCTACCTGGATAACTCTGATTTGATCTATTGGACACTAGGTGGCACCCTCTAACTTTGCTTGACTCCTTTTAGCTGCTCTTTAACTCTCCTGTACCCTTCCTCTGATACCTGGACCTCCGAGCTCACAATCTGCTCTTCTATTTCCCTCCCTGGCCTCTTACTGACATCTCTCCTTACTTTTACTCTGCTGATACACAGTCTGACCACTCACCACTCGCCTTACTTCCACTGTATTGCCTCTTCCATACCTGTAACAAGCTTACCTTCTGGTTCTCCATCTTTACTGATTGTTTTCTGTGCACTACTACTCTTTTTGTGTCTTCCCGCTCCCTCCCTGCCCCCAAATCCCACCCCCCTAGCACCTCTACATTTATCTCTACATAACCACTCCCTCATCCTACCAATCACAACAGCTTCCTGTCCCCACCCTCCATAACTAGTCCCTCCCTCCTACTCCTTAGACCACATCCTGTCAAGTCACTCTCACATATCCAACCAAACTATGCCTATCCTACATCACCCCACCCTACTACTAACACTCTTAACTACCCTTACCACTACCTATCTCTCAACCTCCTATGAACAAAGCCTACCCACAACTCTTACTATCCCATGGAAAGACACCCTAACTACTCCCCCACCTACACTCATTAACAATCTTAATATCATCTATAAAACCTCTTATCTTCTACCTAAATATCACCGTCTTACTCACACCAAATATTGTATTCATAACCCCAAAAAACGTGACATTTACCAGTACAAACCATCACAATTCTATAACCTTTTACTAATTAGCTCACTAATACATGGAGATATACACCCCAACCCAGGCCCTGACCTATCTCCAGTACTAAACAACTGCCATCTAGCTAATCCAAAGCCAACCCCAACTACAAAACCTCCCAAATCACTCTCAATTGCCCAACTTAATATACGTAGCATCTGCAATAAAATACCACAAATACATGCTTTACTTGAAGTCCAACAGTTCGACATCCTCTGTCTAACTGAAACATGGCTAAAACCTACAATAAAAGACAACGAAATTCTTCCCCCTGGCTACAACATCCTCAGACAGGACCGCTTAAACAAAAAAGGAGGTGGAGTAGCTATACTCTACAAAACAGGCCTGCACCTAACCATAATAAATCATACCCTATTAGCTGGCACAAATGCTGAATTAATTATCACAAAACTCCAAATTAATCCTCACAAAAATATAAATATCATCTGTACCTATATACCTCCGGGAAAAAATCCCACTATATTAGAAGACCTGCTAAACTGGCTTTCTCTAAATCTCCTCCAAGAAACAATACTTTTAGGAGACTTGAATATTGACTGGAACTCATGTGTACATACTAATCCATCTACTCTTATTAACCTGCATGGCTTTACTCAACACATAAACACCCCTACAAGAGCAAACAAGCATAGTAACAAAGAAGTAGTACTTGATTGGATCTTAACAAACAGTCCCCAGCAAAAATATACAACAGGCACCCTCCCAGATGACCTTAGTGATCACTCCTAACTTATATCATCAGGCATAAAACTAATCTTTCCATCCCAACCCAAGTTCGATCAACCCGTTGTAAAAAGCATTTTGACCCCAATCTGTTTCAAAATGAACTTATGCAAGTCAACTGGTCACCTCTTAAAACACTCCCAATAGATGAAGCAGTTAACCACTTCAATAATACCTTTCTCACCATCCTTGAACACCATGCCCCACTGCGTTCCATACGTATAAAATCTAAAACAGCACCATGGCTCTCTAACAAAACTAGGCAACTAATTCTTAAAAGAAACAAAGCCTGGAACACATGGCGAACCACTAAAAATATAACTGACCATCTTTCATTTAAACAAAAAAGAAATATGACTAAACAAGCTATCCTAAATGATAAAAAAAATTTCTACACTCAATTACAAAAATCTTCCCTCCACCAACCAAATAAATTTTGGTCTGCTATTAATACTCTTCTATCCCCAGGTAAACCAGCCACACCTACTCCACAAGGCTCTAATACCAACTCCCCCTCAGAAATAGCTAATGCCTTTAACACCTTCTTTACTTCAGCCATTCTAAAGCTAGCTGAACAACAAATCCCTGACATCTCCAAACTTACTAAGCCTAGCTCCACCCTCCTCCATTTCACCTCCAACCCATATCTACCTCCTACATTTTGTCCTTACTTCAAAACTTAAGCCAACAACCCCTTCAGCAGATAAATTACCTGCAGAATACCTCCAACTAGGTGCCAAAGCAATAGCGTACCCCATCTCTCTACTAATTAATAGGACTGTAAAAGAATGTACTATCCCTTCTGTCTGGAAAATCTCCTACATCATCCCTCTTTTCAAAGGCGGTGACTCTTTAGAGTATTCTAACTACCGCCCCATAGCATTGCTATCTCCTCTTGCAAAATTATGGAGAAATGTATTCACAAACAGTTACTTAATCACCTGTTAAACAACAATCTCCTAGCTAACTGCCAACATGGGTTTAGCCCATACCACAGTACTACCACGCCCTACTATCCTTCATTGACTCTATCAACATAAATCGCAACAATAACACTACTTCTTCTGCATTCTTTGTAGACCTGTCTAAAGCCTTCGATATGGTTAATCATCAACTTCTCCTACAACGCTTACATTCCCTCTCCCTTGACAATCAAGCCTTAAGCTGGTTCACATCCTATCTTGAAAAACGCAAACAGGCAGTTCTCTGGGACAACCATCTCTAATCTTCTCCCCACCTCTATAGGAGTTCCTCAGGGCTCCATCTTAGGTCCTCTTCTGTTTTCCATTTTTATTAACGATCTACATCTAGCCACTCCTCTATCTACGTGTATTCAATATGCTGATGACACAACAATCATTTGCTCTGCCTCAACCCAGACTGAACTTCACTCACTAACACAGCACACCTTCACCACCATTGAGCAATGGTTCTCTAACCACTGTCTCCTACTTAACCCCAAAAAAACCAAACTTCTGCTCTTTCTGCCCACTCACCTATCACCCTCCATTGATTTCACACTTACATCAAACAATGGCACTCTTATCACTCCTGACCAAACCACGAAACTCTTGGGTATTACTATTGACAACCAACTAAAATTTGACTGTCATATCAACTCCACTATAAAAACAACTAACAGGAAACTTGGTTCACTCTATAGAATCAAACCTTTCCTAACCCCTGAGGCTAGATCTACTATAGCTAGAACCCACTTAATATCAACCCTTTTATATGCTTCTTCTATATACACTAATCTGTCTAAGTCCAACCTTAATAAACTAACTGCATCCTACAACAATATCGCCAGATTTGCCACTGCATCCCCATACAGAACTCACCATTGCTTGAATCTCATAAAACTAGGGTGGCTGGAACTACCCCATCTCATCCAATACTATCAACTCACTATTGCCCACAAAGTCCTCTACCACCCTGAAAACACACCAATGCTCTCTACCCACATAAAGCCCTATCACAACATGAGGAAGCTACGTTCCTGTAACAAAACTCTTGTAAAAACCTCTAGAGCTAATAATGTAGCAGGTGACTCCATATTTTCTAACTCAATTGGCAAAATATGGAATCTACTACCACCAGATCTTACATCCCTGACTTCTATTCCACTATTTAAAACCAATCTAAAACTCTTCCTAACTAACCACTGGCTTTGCTCTTGCAATAACCCTGGGTAACCTTGCTCTCTTCCTTTCCTTCCCTCCCTTCCTCTCACATGCTTTTCCTTTCCTCTCTTCCTTTAAAAGGTTTCTGGCTATAGCTCATTAGTTATATAAAACTATAGATTTTGTTACTTATGACTATATTAATAACTTTTATAACCTAGTAAAGTATCTATTATTGACTCATGCTATTGACTCACACTGTACTCAGACACTTAGATAGCCTCTAATGAAGTTTATGAAAATGGTTTTACTGTATAACTTGTATATTCTTAGCTTGTTAAGTATTAGATAGTGGAGCTTTTCTCCTCGGGCCTCCACTGAAAATGGACATGTATCCAGTTGGACTAGCCCGGTTAACAAATGTAAAATAAAAATAAATAAAATAAAAATGTATGCATCTTTCCAAGATTTTAGCTAATGGAGAAAGTAAGGCTATGGGTCGAAAGTTAGCAAGCTCGATAGAATTACCACCCTTGTGAAGAGGAATGGTATGTGAGACTTTCCAGAGGGTTGGAATAAAGCCTTCAGTTATGGTTCGATTAACTAAGATGGAGACTGGAAGGGCAATTGCTTTGGCCGCAATTTGAAGGTATTCAGCTGGGAGGAGATCAGCTGAGGGGGTACAAGGTTTGAGTTTTGTAAGAAGAGTAAAGATAAGATCAGTTGAAACTGGTTGCAGTGTGAAAGGGGGGATTTTTGTTGAGGCTATAAGGTGTTGGAGTAAACTGTGGAGATAAATTTGAAGCAAGAGAGGTGACAGTGTCTGAGAAAAATTTGTTGAAAGTTTCAGCGATTTGGTTAGGTGTGCTATGATAAGCTATTGGTGTGTCATTAGTTTTAATAATTTCGATAACAAGGCTTTATTTCCCATGTATTTATATACACATACTTGATGTGACTTTGGGTATATGATGTGATGTTTTTGTCTTTTGGTATAGATGAACCTTGATTTGATCATACAAGGATTAATAGAAGATTAATTGATTTCTGGTCCATTGATTGAATCTATAATGTGATTAATCAAGATTTAAAAATAATAATATACATTATTCTAATGCTGATTATACATTCTTTCCTTTTTTCTACCCTCTCCTTCCCCTTCCTTTCCCTTTATCTTCTTTCCTTTTTCCTCCCTTCCTTTCCTTCCTTCCTTCCCTTCCCTCCCCCTTCTCCCCCCCCCTCCCTTCTCACCTTTCCTTCCATCTTTCCTCCTCATTCATTATTGTTCCTTTCCATGCTTCCTTTCCCCTCCTTGTTTTAGACTGGGATCTCACATTGGATTTCCTTAGTTTTGTTGACTTTGGGTATAATAATAGTTAATACTTCATACATGCTTGATATAAGTATCATGGAATATTAGTTATCCACAAGATATGTGTCATTGCTCTTACTATGTAAACTTATAAAATTGACAAATGAGATCTATAAGATTGAGGTTTCTAGGACCGATAATGTTCTAATATGAAAAGTATCCAAATGATAAATTGTTTTGTGATATATTTATATTTATATTTACATGGGAAACATGATATCAAATTTGAAGATGGCTTGTAGCACTTTATTTTAACATGATTTTTATAAATGGTGTATATAACTTTAATTTTAACTCAAAGTGGATTTAATTGATTTTACCCACCAAATTATCTGTTAATTGGGATGTGCTTTATAGTATAAAATGAGAGCATTTGCCTTAGTTAAATGTAACCTGATGAAGCGCACTTGCTTGTTCTGTTCCAAATAAAATTATTTTTTATACATCGTGGTGGTTCCGGTGATTTGTTGGAATATTCTACTTTATTTTTTCGCTGGTACCTTTGGATGGTCGAGCTGGGTTTGCTGCTACTGGTTTTGGTCTCTTTGCTTCTGTTCCTGGCTAGCCGACACGCGATGGAAACACCGAATATAGAGCTTGACTATGTCCCTGGCAATACTGGTGATGTTGCTAATTGGAATGAGTTGTTTCATCAACGAGAGAACTCCTTATTGAACTATGAGAACAAAGGTAGTACTCCATTGACAATGAATACCAATACCGAAAACATACAAGAGTTTTATGTGGCACTAAGGAGCCTGGAGAACGATCTCTATAAGCTTCATAGGCTTATATGGCAGAGGAAGCACTTGGAAGCGTGCTTGCACTTCAAAGTCATTCCACGAGGCATGCGCGTCCTCTGCATGCCGAGCTATGGAGAGACACATCCGGAGCTGCTACGGAGATGGCAGCAGCTCAACCTGGACCTTGGTAATAACTACATAAGATTACTCATTGAGTACTTCCAGCCTATAGAGAATGAACTCATCAATAAGGTTGAAGGTGAGCACAAGAATTTGACTACACAATTTAAAAGTGAATTCTGCATGATTAGATTGAATAATATGCTGAAGCAACTAACCTTTTATAGTAATAAACTGGAGCAAATTAAACTAAAAAAACTTAAACGGGACTGTGGCGATTTTCAATCTGGCCATATCTTTTATAGGTTTAATGAGTAGCTTCAGGTGTGAACAATGAACAGACTAATGTAGTTTCAGAAGATGCAACTAGTATGACTAACCAAACTGAGTTGAATGATAACCCACATAATAGCAGTACTTCTACCTTGTCTCAACCTGAAGTAGACGTTACTTTGTCGAATTCCTCCATACCATGTAATCAACAGGGCTGAATTTAGTAACCGGAGGAGCCAGACCTAAAGGTGGTGTGCATCCACTGATTAATGCCTCTAAAACAATGACTGCTTTAAACTCCCCGCCAACAAGCAGGGGAAGAGGCAAAAGAAAGATGTCGGGCGAGAATTGGGAACACAGAAAGAAGAAGTTTTTAATACTTTATTTTTCAACATGTCATCTCGATCATTAACGGAAACTGATTGTTCAGTGCTAAACAGGGGGCTTTCCTTCATTCCATCTAGAGGGAGTGAACTTTCGGACACACTTATCATGCTCCGTAAATTCACAAGAAAAGTGGCCCTTAAACTCCTATACAAAGACTCTAACGATGGAACTCATGGTTATAATGATATAGTGATGAAAAGGAGGAGTACTTTTGTGCCTACCTTACCAGGCTCCATTGAATGTTTCCAACGAGCCTGTGAGCATGACTTTTACACTTATTTCAGAGAGAAGCGACACAGGAAACTTTATGTGAATTTAAATGAAGCACAGAAACACAGCTTGGACTCTCTATGTAATGATGACAGTCTGGTATTTAGACCAGCTGATAAAGGGGGGGGTTGTAGTAATGGATTCCAACTTTTATAATAATTTAATGAATGAGATGTTGGATGATGATGTTGCTTATACATTAATTAGTAAAAGAGAAGTCGCACTGACTATTAGGAATGTGCATGATACTTTCTATGACCTCCTAATGTCCAGATGCATTGACAAGCGGCTCTATGAATTTCTTGATATTGAGGCCCCATTGATTCCTATAATTAAAGGGCTGCCCAAAGTACACAAAGGGGTATCACCCCTTTCTATGCGACCAATAGTATCTGGAAAACTCTGGGTAACCGAGAATGCCTCGCAATATATACAATCCAAGATAGGTCCGTTGATGGAAATGATACCTACCATATTGAAAAACTCATTAAAACTATTAGAAGATCTTAAAGATGGTTCCCTGCTAAGTAAGGTGAACTCTGATACCATAATGGTCACCCTAGATATAAAGAGTTTATTTACGAGTATACCCAATGAGTTTGGTATAGAGGCTGTTAGGGGCTGTCTAAATGAATGTGGTAACATCAGCAATGATGATCAGTTGGTCATCTGTACCTTATTGGATCTGATATTAAACAACAACATTTTTATGTTTCAAGACAAGCTATATAGACAAACATGGGGGGTAGCCATGGGCACCCCCTGTGCTAATGCCTATGCGAACATAGCAGTCCACCAATGGGAGAAGTCATATGTTTTTAATGATGAGATTTTTGTTGCCAATGCAATTTTCTATAGGAGATTCGTATATGATATCCTCCTTTTTTGGAATGGCAGTGCTGAGTCTCTGCACGATTTCATTAAATATTTGGGGACAACCACCTCCTTTCTCAGCTTTACCTATGAGCTTTCTTCCACCAGTGTCAATTATCTTGATGTGGTTATAACTAAAAATAATATGAATGGATTTACCACTTCTTTGTATAGAAAGCCATGTTGGAAGAATGGCATACTCCACTATGAGAGCATGCACCCGAGGCATGTTTTCCCTAATGTGGTAAAGAACCAGATGTCTAGGGTAGCCAGGCTATGCAATAATGATATGGAGAAAAATTGTCTCTTAGATTTTCAAGCAAGAGGTTTCATTAATAGGGGATATCCTACTCATCTAATTGAGACCTTTAGAAATAATGATGCATCTGCTCCTGAATCTCGTCCTAGAGAATTTTCTTGTAGACATCATAATAGACCCCGTATGGGCATGGTACAATATGACCTTAAATATACCAATGATGTCAAATACATAAAAGACATTTTAAACAAGAATTGGAAACTACTTAGTATGAATAAGGACATGATGAATATAGTAGGTAAACATCCCAGTTTTAGGTATAGTAACTGTCTCAACTTGAAAAGAATATTATGCAAGGAGAAAGTGTTGCATGCACCATCTGATCTAAGAGTAAAATTCAAACAAGGAACTTTTCCTTGTAAGAAATGCTGTATTTGTAAGCATGTTGCAATAGAACAGAAATATGAGAATATGGAGCTTGGTATCAAGTTTTCTCCGAACTTCTATGCGACATGCGATACCAACAATGTAATTTATCTGGCCACATGTCTAGGATGTGATGCATATTATGTAGGCATGACGACACGTAGACTCAAAGATCGAGTCTACAACCATATTTATGACATACGAAAAATTAATACAAACAACGTTTTAGCCAGACACTGTCAGTCACATCCATCCCATACCTTTAGTTTCAGGGTCTTACAGATTTTACATCCGAGTAGGAGGGAAAGTAATACAACAGGAACTCTGGAGCTATATGAGCTGAGGTGGATTTTGACACTCAGGGCACATCTAGAACCTGGCTTAAATACAGCCCTTAGTATCAGACCTGCACTTACATAGATAAGCTATTGGTGTGTCATTAGTTTTAATAATTTCGATAACAAGGCTTTATTTCCCATGTATTTATATACACATACTTGATGTGACTTTGGGTATATGATGTGATGTTTTTGTCTTTTGGTATAGATGAACCTTGATTTGATCATACAAGGATTAATAGAAGATTAATTGATTTCTGGTCCATTGATTGAATCTATAATGTGATTAATCAAGATTTAAAAATAATAATATACATTATTCTAATGCTGATTATACATTCTTTCCTTTTTTCTACCCTCTCCTTCCCCTCCCCCTTTTTTTTTCCCCCCTCCCTCCCCCCCCCTTCCTCCTCCTCCTTCCCCCTCCTCCCTCCCTCCTTCCTTTCCCTTTATCTTCTTTCCTTTTTCCTCCCTTCCTTTTCCTTCCTTCCTTCCTCCCCTCCCCTCCCCTCCCTCCCCCTTCCCCTTCTCCCCCTCCCCCTCCTCTCACCTTTCCTTCCATCTTTCCTCCTCATTCATTATTGTTCCTTTCCATGCTTCCTTTCCTCCTTGTTTTAGACTGGGATCTCACATTGGATTTCCTTAGTTTTGTTGACTTTGGGTATAATAATAGTTAATACTTCATACACGCTTGATATAAGTATCATGGAATATTAGTTATCCACAAGATATGTGTCATTGCTCTTACTATGTAAACTTATAAAATTGACAAATGAGATCTATAAGATTGAGGTTTCTAGGACCGATAATGTTCTAATATGAAAAGTATCCAAATGATAAATTGTTTTGTGATATATTTATATTTATATTTACATGGGAAACATGATATCAAATTTGAAGATGGCTTGTAGCACTTTATTTTAACATGATTTTTATAAATGGTGTATATAACTTTAATTTTAACTCAAAGTGGATTTAATTGATTTTACCCGCCAAATTATCTGTTAATTGGGATGTGCTTTATAGTATAAAATGAGAGCATTTGCCTTAGTTAAATGTAACCTGATGAAGCGCACTTGCTAGGTGCGTTAAAGCGCTTGTTCTGTTCCAAATAAAATTATTTTTTATACATCGTGGTGGTTCCGGTGATTTGTTGGAATATTAGGTGTGCTATGAGTGAGGTTAGAAGGAGTGGGTGTTTTAGAGTTGCCTGGATGTAGTAATTGATTGATACTTGTCCAGACTTTTTGAGGATTTTGGCGTTGGGTATGTTGGAATTTACAATAATAATTTCTTTTATCAAGGAATATAAGTTTCTTTGTTGCATTCCTAAGTTGTTTAAAGGTTTGGTGGTCAGCTGGGGTTTTAGTACTACGCCATTTGGCCCAGGTTTTATTTCTATGCAACATTTTTGTTTGGTTTCTTTTGTTAGCCAAGGAGCAGGCTTTGCTTTGGTTTTAATTAATCTAGTAGGGGCATGGAGGTTGAGTATTTGAAGGAATTTATTGTTAAAGTATGAGACTGCATTGTCTAGAGGCAAGTATTTTAGTGGAGCCCAATTACATGCTTTGAGTTCTAAGAGGAAGTTAGTTTGGTTGAAATTGCTTTTGTTCCTGGTAGTTCTAACTTGAGTATTATTGGAGATGGGGGTTTTGTTTTTGGTGCTAAAAGTGATTAAATGGTCACTGATATTATCAGGTAGTGTGCCTGTAGTATAAATCATAGAGCTGTTATTGACTAGAATCCAGTCAAGGATGCTTTGTTTGGAGCTGGTTTTGTTAATTCGAGTGGGGACAGTAATGGTTTGATTAAATCCATAGAGGTTTATGTGAGAAGTGGGTTTTTTGGAGATGCAGGAATTCCAATCAATATTAAAGTCACCTAGAAGTATAGTTTCTTGAGGGAAGGAGTTTGAGAGCCAGTGCAGTAGGTTTTCAAGGGTATTAATATTGTTACCTGGAGGAATATAACAGCAAATGATATAAATGGATTTGTTAATGTTAATTTGTAGTTTGGTGATTAAGATTTCACTATTGTTTTGTAAGGGTGGTTTTGTATCTAGTAGGGTAACCAGTAGTTCATTTTTGTATAGTATAGCAACACCTCCACCCTTTTTGGTGTGCTGGTCAAGTCTAAAGATGTTATATCCTGGAGGTAGTATATCATTATCCTTGGTATCTGTTTTTAGCCAAGTTTCAGTTAGACAAAGGATATCAAAGGAATATAGGTCAAGGAGGGCATGCATTTGTGTTGTCTTATTATTTAGGCTGCGAATATTTAGGTGGGCTATTTGGAGAGAGTTCTGATCCGGGCTATGAATTGTAGAATTAGTTTGATTTACTATGGGGAAGGTAGGTTGGTGATTCACTGGGCCGGGATTGGGATGAATGTCACCATGTAGGAATAATACTTTCTGGCGGCTATGTAGGCATTTGGACGGTTTGGAAGAGATTGAAAAAGCTTTCTTGTTTAGAAAATAATTGATATGAGTTGCTCTGTGGTAATGCGGCATGAAGTAGGAAGCTAATGAAGTTATATTGATGTGTGGTTGAGAGATATGGAGAGAGTATAAAGTAGTTTGTTTCAGTGCTAGTTGAGATTCAAATAAGTTTGTGTTTTCATAGAAGGTAAGGGAGTAAGCAAGGAGAAGAGTGTTTAGGAGTAGGAAGGAGGAGAGAAGAATGTTTTTTTTTGAGATGTGTGGGTTATACATAGTGGGAGAAAGTTTGTATAAAGAGACAGTAAATACATAGGTATAAGAAGGGGAGTGAAGGTGAGTAGTTGATTTAAAGGAGGGAGTTATTTAGAGGAAGAACAGATAAGAGTATCAGTGAGTGGGCGGAGTTGCAAAATTCCTTAAAGGGGTATGGCTATGGGTTGATGGAGTAGGGGGTGTGGCTATTGTGCTATAAGTCTAGGACCTCTGGGGGTGGGTGGGAATTGGGGGTAGGGTAGGGGAGCGGAGTGAGCCCGCAGAGGGCTTAACGGAGCAGGTAGAGCAAAGGAGAAGAAGAGCCAGAAGCTGAAAAAGGAAAAACAATCAGCCAGTGTGTTTGGGATCACTCCCAGGGTCAAGTAAGCTATCGTAGAGAAGGAAAGTAGTATGATGTAAATAAGGCAGAACAGAGAGACTTGGAGATTAAGCAGCTAAGACAGTGTTAAAGTATTGGAGAGATAATGAATTACTAGATTCGGGTCAAAGTGGGGAGGGCTATTGGGTAAGTAGGGAAGACTAGCTGTAGTACAAGAGACTGGGTAGGAAAACGTCCCTTAAAATTAGAGGGTTTGGGAGAGCAGGGGTCAGTAGAAAGCCTCAGATGGGAATAATAACACTACGAAGGAGTAGTTACAAGAACCTAGCTTAGGAAGTTTCTCTATGTAGGGGAATAGGGAAACAATAGAATCCTATACTGCCATCTAGTGGCCTTGGATAGGAATTACTACTCTAGATTGAAAAGGTACTAGGAAAGCAGGCACAGGTTAACAAGGTGGGCAGGAGAAAAATAAGAAAGATAGGACTGTGGCACGCTGCTGGCAGACTCTAGGCAGAGCCCTACCCTAGGACAATAAACCAGAGTCCAGTGGCTCAATAAAATTCATTAAGTAGACAGGAGCAATAGACAGGACATACATGCAGCAGTCCTTAGGGAGGGTGCTGTAGAGGGTTCCGTGAAGGAACTGGTATTCCACTTTAGCTTGAGGAGCTTCCAAGGAGGGTAGTCCGCTAGGCAGGTGGTCGCAACTCTCTCTCACACAGCAACACACACACACACACACACACACACACACACACACACACACACACACACACACACTCATAGTAACAGAACGACTAATTTAAATTACATACAAACACATACCCGCACACACTTTCTCTCGCATACAGAAATGAACGGCTTAACTTACACATAGACTGACACTTATACTTACCTTGTTTTGAATCTGAACGGCCACATGTGCATGCATGATGACCTTAACCCCTCTCTTCACTGAACTAACTTAATTTCCACGCGTGACGGCAGAATATATATATATATTTTTTTTACTTGTTGCAGCCAGCCTGATGCTATAAAAGTGGGAAGGTGCTTCCCCCTTCCCTTCGCCCTATGGTTTTGTTATTTTGCGATCTTCTTGGTGCCCTTCACTCAGAGACACAGTGCCGATATGATTGCAAAATAACAAAAGTACATTAATTAAAATAAATAAATAATACATAAAATTCCGCCCCTTACGAGGCTGGTTGTACGGCACCCTAAGCGGTCACCTAGTTCACCTATGCCTAAGGCCGGCTGTGATCTGGACCAGACTGCTTTGTAAAAATCTGAATGTTCTCTCAGGCACAAAAATGCACGCTTGTGTTAAACACATTATAACAGGGTGATACTGTCATGTTGTGTCTGGCTGAACAGGCATTCCATTGATGCTGCAAATAAGATTACAGTAGTTGGAGAAAGACAGCCCTGGGGAAAGCTCATTGGCTAGAAAGTAGAACTGTGCAAGTAAGAGCCTGAGGCTATAGGGTCTTACAAGAGTTTGCATGAAGTGCAGGACTTTCCACAACTTCACCTTTGTCGAATGGATGCTTCACCCTTACTAAAAACTGGTGTTGTAGTCTGAAGCAACGTTTTTGCATAGCAGTCACACAATCTGATATTGTTAGCTGATCTACTTGGGGGTTCACTGGAAATGGATACAAGTTATTATGCAACTGGAGGTAGCGTGAGTAGTGCAGAAACTGATGGAGAATGTAATGATTTGACAAACACTCCTCCACCTAAAAAGAAAGCAAAGAAGTTGTCACGGTATCATCAAGAATGGCAGACATAATTTTCCTGTTGTGAAAAAGGTCACGGCAATGTCTTCACAGCTCAATGCACATTGTGTAAGAAGGAGGTTTTGGTTGTTTATGGTGGCAAAGGTGACATAGTAAATCATAGCTGTTCAAAAAGTCATCAGAAAGCATAGACTGCTGCAAACACTGCTGCCACTGACATTTTTTTTCAAGAAGAAGTCAACGACAGTAACAGGAAATGACAAGCAGGCAACGGCTGTAGAACTTGTGCATGTTTACCACACTGTACTTCATCACATTCCTACAATGCTGCTGACTGTGGCGCTAAACTGGACCACTTGTTATATCAAGACTCGGCTACTGCTAAAAAGCGTGTTGTTGCATGAAAGCAGAAGCAGTGGTAACTGATGTCCTTGGCCCAAAGTCAGTGGAGTCCATTATGAAAGACATTACTGGTGACAATTCTATTCGATAGTCTGTGTCAACTGATGCATCTAATCTCAAGAATAGAAAAATGTTTCCTGTCTGCATTCAATATTTTACTGTTGAAACTGGTTTAAGTAAAAAGCTTTGAGACTTTGTTGAGCTTAATGACGAGCATTCTACCTCTATTGCAGACGTGCTAGTTGTTGTTGGTCTTTCGGCCTCTCCCGGTTGGCTTGATATTGCATGCATGTCTTCTTATTCAGCTGATAATGCAAGTGTGAACTATGGTGCAAAGCAGTCTGTGTTTACTGGGCTGTTGAAAAGAAATAGTAATATTCTGAAGACAAACTGCAATGCTCATGTGATGCACAATGCCTTGAAAACAATTGATGAACTTGATTGTGATGTAGAAACAATGGTTATCAGCATTTACAGTCATTTCAGTGTATCTGCTAATAGGAGAGCCCAGTTGCAAAATTTTTTTGACTTTGTATGCTTAGAATATCATGAGTTGTTGAGTCATGTACCAACGAGATGGTTGTCTCTGGGTCCAGCTAGTGACAGATTACTTGATTCATGGCCTGCCATTGTGTTCTACTTTGCATCTCTCAGTGAAGACTGCCCAAAGAGAGTTTTGTATGCATCTGGGAATAGAAAATAATATGCATGACTGTGAAGCAGTAGAGACAAACATTAAAAAAGCATACTTATGTTTTGTCCAGAACATTTGCAATGTGTTTGAGGTGTCAGTCCAGAAAGTGGAGAGGGAAGATTTTACATTGCCTGTAATGCAGCAACTGAAAGCTAAAACTGAGTCATGCATAACTGATAAATTTTTTGGACACAGAGCACAAACTATACTTGAGAATGAGGACATGGAACCTCCTACAGTGTGTCTGCAACAAAGTTTTTGGCAGCTCGAGAAAGGTCTTTAGCATACCTGAACAAATGGTTTAATTTCTCAGATGGCAGCATTGCGTGTGTGATGCATCAAATATCTCTAAGTACAGAAGTAGCATTTCAGTCCTTTCAAAATGCAAGCACTGTTATGAGCTTGACAACAAAGGACATCGATTTAGAAGTGCTTTATGATGAGTTTTGTGCAGCAAGCCATGCTTTATCCAATATTGTTGCTAATTCAACTGCTACTGAATGCACTAAATGGAGGAATTTTTTGCAGGTGCCCGTGATCGTGCAGCTTTTCCAACGAACATGTTGAAGATTGTATCAGCCGCATTGTCATTACCAGGCAGCAATGCCTTCCCTGAGAGGGTGTTTTCTTTAATGAATGCAAAGTGGCGTTCAGACTGAAACAGGGCCACACTAGCACTAATCAAAGCAGAACTGCAAGCTTTCCTTAAATACAACATGAGCTGCAGTAATTTCTATCAGTTTGTTTTGAAAGATGGCAAACTGACTTCATCAGCAGCTGGCAGTGAAAAGTACAAATGGAAATGGATTGCTCAGGCTGAGCAGTCTGCTTCTTCCACGAGTACTTTAACAGCTCAGGGTCAGCCTGCTCTGGATTCACATGAGGTAGACGTTCAACTTCAATCAAAGTAATTAGTTCGTTCAACTGACATTGAATAACATTTGTATTGTATTGGCTATATCTTTTGCTTACACCTCGATGGTATTGCTTTATTGTTTTTTTGCTATTTTCCAACGTGAATGACTGTTAGCAATTTAGCAGTTAGACTAACTTTCTGTGTGGGCCGGCTACTTGAAAATAATAGTTTTGAGCTAAAAATTCTTGCATTCAAGTGTTGTTTTTTCTGGGCTCAAAATGCACTAAAACTCACCTACGCGTATCTGTTGGTTAAAAAATGTTTACGGGGGCTCAGTGCCCCTGGACACCCAGGGGGAGCCTGGGAGGGGAAGGGAAAGGGAGAGGAGGGGACGTGTCACGTGGGGCAAGGGGCAGGAAAAGAGGCGTCCTGGATTTTAATTGTGAAAAGTTGGCAACCCTAGACATAACATGTTTCTGGTTTAACCAGAATGCTCTGCTACTGTATACATAGTTCTGTGTGGTATCCCATACTGCACCATTTTGAGGGTATGGACATATGGTTAGGTGAAAGAAAATAAAATATCAAAAATATAGAACAGACTCCCTCTTTAAACAACAAAGTATAACTGCATCATCTACAAAATAGCTGCTAAAGAAATATCTTTACAGGCATATTAGCTTAGTATTGTATCACATGCTGTTAAAGAGTCTGAAACAATACAATGATATACTTTCAGTAGCACAAGGCCAAAGATGTATTGTTACTGCTGTCATTGAATAGTGAGAATATATTCAACTGTTCTTAACCTTTATCAACAGATAAAGTAGGTTAACATATTTGGTCATAAAGAATAGACAATAAAAAAGCATGTTTTACAGATAATGGAGATAGGCTAGCATATTTGTTCATTAAAATTAAACAATAAAAAGCACATGTAATAAATAATAAACAGTCCTTATAGTAGACATTTACCCATATTTGTTACCTGGGATACAGCATTGATTATCTTAAGCCTTTTTAACATTCAGTTGAGCAGTATAAATTCCAGGAGTATATAATGAGATAAGTAACACAATAGGAATGGGTCTATGTTAAATCATTGAACGCTTAAAAAAGCGAACAATGATTTATCAAACCCATGTAAGCGAAAGCTTACAATCTCGAATGCTTAGAACAGCGAAATCGCTGTTCCACAAAAAAAAAATAACATTTTAAAACATTACATAAAGTGGAGGGCTTTGCCACCCATACCCCCCTACTTAAATATACAACTCCGAGATCACACTACAGTCATGAAAATGGCAAAGTAACGGAAGTGACCAAGCATTTTCTGTCCCAGGGAAAGAATTCACTTATATGCTGTTTCGCTATTTTGTGCTTTCAAGTTCGATCAAGACGCAGTTGAAAGAATGAGTCTTTGATCATTTAATAGGAACCCTAAAAATCACACAACATAGCAGTAAATAGCAACATAAAATGTTTGAAAAATATCAAAATGGTAAAAAACAGAAATTGTTTCAAACACAGTCTATGTGGTATATGCAACATAAGCTGTAGTAGTAGCAGTTATCCTCTATGTACAGTGTTTGCACATTATATTTAAAGTCTTTTGAAAAAGACAACATATACTAATGGTAGACAGTTTGGACATGAGAAAATCAAAGCTACATTTCAAGTATTTTTAGGGTTGTAGGGTTGTATAGCTGAAAGAGACCCCCCCCCCCCAAAAAAAAAAACATTCCTGTTGGAAGAGTATAAAGTATATATATGAATGATTACTACTGTTAGACTTACCCAGGGATTCATAAATCTCATGTCTATGATCATGGCCAAGTCAAGACTGTTCACTGTGTGTGCGTGACTAGCCTGAGGTTCACTAACAATGCACGAGGATATGTACGTCTGCACAGTGAGCTCCATGATCTTGGTAGTAGAGATTAGAAGAGGAGCTGGCTCATGGATTTTGGTGGGGTAAAATAATGCAGGAGGGTAGGATTTTTTTTCAGGATTTGGTTAACTGCTTGCTTGTGGCACTATTCATTAGAATTAAAGGATGCGTTTTGCAAAGTTTGTAATTCTTGTTTTTACAGGATGGAAAGGGCTTAGATGTTTATGAAGTTGACAGGGGAGGGGCCTGATATTGTGAATAATGCCTTAATAGTTATAGTCTATATGGGGTGAATGAGGATGTTTTTGTGGAAAAAATCTTGTTTAGAAAAGAAATATAACTATGGAGAAATTGGGGAGGGAGAGAAGAAAAATTAATGAAGCTCCAAGAGTTACATCTGGGGTCGTCTATCTAAAGAGTGGTAGACAGTCAAAGTTAATCCTGACAGAGGAAAATACAGCACTTCAAAACTCCCCCATCAGCTTCAAACATACATTAGAAAACTCATATACTGTTGCTTAACTGTAAACTGGAATAGAATGTTCTAGGTTATAGCCCACAATGGCAGCTTGCAGTGACCCTTGACTTAAAATCTCTCAACCTCCCACTGGAGAAAAGGCCCACCACAAGGGATAGTCTCATACAAAAACATGTAAAAGAATCAAATGCTGGGATTAGGCCCAACATAAAGTACAGGTTCTGAAACCAATATACTAATAAGCAAATAATTAAACAAAGTTCAACAAGAAAAAGTTGCAAAAAATAAATAAATACATAAATCATTGCACTTCAAAAGGGACAAGAGCACGCATACCAGAAAATAATCTGATTTTATAAATCATAATAAAGAAAAAATTTTACTACATGTTTGCAGATGGAAAAGCTTCAACCCCATTTGCAAATAAACAACTGTTATGAACAGTATAATTAATAGACAGAAAACAAGCAATCTTATCTGTTAAAAAAAATCTTAGAAAAGTAAACAACAAATGGCATTATCTTTTAGAAAAATATCTTAAACTAATTCTAGGATCCTTATATGAAAATTACAGATTAGACTATCAGATAATATACTTTTCATTTCAAAATGTTTTACCATACTAGAAAACTGCCAGATTTGTAGATAAAAGAGATAAGTTAATATTAAACAGTGTTAACATTAATTTGTGATAATAAGAGACTAGAAAATCTGATTGTGATTTAATTGATACTTAATACACAGAGTGTAGCTTGACCTTGTCTTCTGATAAGACTCTAGAGGCATGCATCACAACTAAACCATTCTTTGACTCTTTGCTGCACTTTTAAAATAATAAAAGTGGTTAAGAAAGTAATTATAATGTATTTATTTGTGTGTGTGTGTGTGTGTGTGTGTGTGTGTGTGTGTGTGTGTGTGTGTGTGTGTGTGTGTGTGTGTGTGTGTGCGTTAAGTTGCCTAATTGATATAGCCATTTAGGTCTGCTTTCTGCATTGGCTGTTAATGTTTGTGCATTTTATTTATTTATTTTTATCCTTTTGTTTGAGTAAGTCTAATTTTTTTCTCTGCATTGATTAATCGGTTTGGCCTGGTGTCTTGGGGCATCCTGGAATTAAGCAATGGTTTGTTCCAGAAGCATAGCTGGTTAAACCAGTGCCCTGGGATGGTACTATGAATCAGCACCCCACTCCTCAGCTCTACAAGTGAAGTGAAGCCAGTACATGTAAGTGATACACTTGTTACAGTTAGATATACAACCCCCCTCCAGCTCTTCCAATGAAGAGCAAAAAACAACAAAAAAAAAAAAAAACAGACTTTCCTTTCACTGCCACACCAGCCAGGTGGCCACCTGCATGACAGCCCCCCCCCCCAGCCCCAGCCATTCAGGCATTGTTTCTGTGCCCTGCCCCCAGCTCTCCTTTAACATATTTTAGTTAAAAATAATAATTTCTTCTTCTTTTAAACTGTAGCAAAACATTGCTACAGTTTATACCCCACCTGTACAGAGTGCTACAGCACTTATGTTTACCAGTGTGTTCATAGGTGTGTACTAGGCTAATGGCCCTGGAGCCTTTACAAGGCTAGCCCAAAGCATTCCCTGGCATTGTGCCATCTGACATTAGTTCCCAGTACCCCTATCAATCAGGGACACTGGAGTGATTCCCAGGGTGAATTTTCTATTTCCCATCTACTCGTCATGATTTCTCTTGCATATGCAATGCTCTGCTTGACGTGTATGGGAAGTCTGTTCTGGAGCACGGGCAGCCTCTGGGTTACAAACCTGTCCCTCCAGCATGTTCTGTTGATTGGGGTAATGAGGTTGAGATCACTGGAGCATGTTTTATGGAGGGATTGGGGTTTCTTTAGATGTAGCATATTTAACATTGCTGGGTCAGACATGGCTTTGTAGGTTAAGCAGAGATAGCCTCTAAGTAGGTGATATGAGACAGAGTATAACTTGAGTTTTTGAGTCTGTGCACATAGGGCTTGTGCTTAAGTCCTAAGGTACTCTTAGTGAGGTATTTTTGTGGCCTTTCCAGTTGTAGGTGTCTAGTGATGTACATGCCAAATGGGGCGTTGCACTCTATAATAGGTCTAATGAGGGAAGAGTAGAGAGAGACTATAACCTCTTTCTTCCTGGATGCAAAACCCTTTGTAATGAGATGTGCTACACAGAAGGATTTTCTGACTGCAGTGGTAATATGGTTGCCAAAGGAGAGGTTGCTATCAACCTGTGTTCTCAAATCTCTTATTACACCTTCGGTGTTTAGTGGACTACCATTGATGTGGTAGTTCATGGGCACTGAGTTCTTTCCAAAGGGAATGATGATGCATTTTTTGGCATTGAGCTTAAGACCATGGTTCTGGCACCAGTCACTGGTCTCAGTGAGGCCTTTTTGTAGAATGTCTAAATCTCTTGGAGAGTCAATAATGGCTCATAGTTTGCAGTCATCAGCAAACTTGGTCAGCCAGAGTCCCTTTGTGTTGGCCAGGGAAGTAGATGCCAAACAGAAGAGGGCCCAAAACCAATCCTTGTGGGACACCACTCATGACTGGTCGGTAGTCAGACTTGGAGTCTGCTACTTTCACAGTGTGGGTTCTGTCAGTGAGCCAGTTTGCACCCACCTTGTGATGTAGGGGTTTATATCTAGTTTAGTGAGTCTATCTATGATCCCTGAGTGAGGAATGGTATCGAAGGCCTTGGCCAGATGGAGGCAGGCTGTATGAACTACCTTGCCTTCATCCACAGCTCTGGTGACAGACTCAAAGAAGTCTACAAGGTTGAGCAGGCATGATCTACCCTTCACAAATCCAAACTGTGTGGGGTCTAGAGTTTGGAGATTCCCAATGTCCCTGTTTATAAAGTCCATGATTATGCACTCCATAGCCTTACACAACAGACTTGTCAGGCTAATGGGGCAGTAGTTCCCATGTTCTATAGTCGCTCCCCCTTTGTGGAGTGAGATGACCATAGCAGTGCGCCATTCAGTAGGGACAAAGCCTGAAGTGAGGCTGTGATTGAACAGAGCACACGGTTGTGGTGCCATTTCATTTTGTAATTCATGTAGAACACAGCCAGGGATATTATCAGGTCCTATGGAAGCTGTATTCTTGGCCTTGGACAGCGTGGTTTTAACCTGTGCAGCAGTAATATTGGGTACATGGCATTCCTCTGGTATTGTGATTGGCCTTTAGAGGGTGAATGGGGGGGTGAAGTTTGCACTGAACCTGTCGGCCAGTATGTTGGCAATGTCGGTTGGCTTGGTATAGGAGTTAGCATTGTGCTGTAGCTCAGAGCAGATCTGCATATTGCCATATTGACTCTTGACATAACTACAGAAGCTTTGTGGTTGTCTTTGGTATCTGCTGCAATTTTGCTTTCGTAGCTGCTTTAGAGAATTTGATGAGGGATCTCAGTTTTTTGTTGAGGCTAGCAAGGGAGTTTTCCAGTCTTGGGATTTCACTTTTTTCTGCAACAGTTTCTTTCTTCTGTTGTAGAATTTGTTTATGGTAGGGGACCACCAGATTGGCTTCCTTATTTTGGAGATGAGGGTCTTGGTTCTGTTGGGTATAGCCTGTTCCATGCATTTGTGCACGTGTTCGTACAGTGCATAGGTGTATGATTCGGTGGTCATGCACTTATTTTCCATTTGCATAGGTGTCGTGAAGTTAGCCACTTCTGATTTTAGAAGGCCAGTTTGTTTTGGAGAAGTTTTTCACAGTGGTTACCTTTATGGGGGTATTGGTGGGATGTGGATATCCATGGTTATTAGCTTGTGGTCAGATCTGACCAGGGAGGAGTTAACTGATGGTGTAGAGCAATGGTTGCCCATGTTAGTAATAACAAGGTCAAGGATGCTGCTGCCCCTAGTGGGGGTATGAATGAGTTGGTCCAGGGCGTTGGAATTAATGAATTCCAGAAAACGTTGGGCAAGTGTGAGGTACTTGAGTAGTTTTCCCAGTTAATGGAGGGGTAATTGAAGTCGCCCAGTATGAGGGTGTTGGGTTGAACCTTAATATTTTCCAGTAACTGCTTCTCAGAGATTGGCTTGGGATTAGAGCTTATATTTCACTCCTGGTGATAGATGGAGCAAAGGGATATTATTTTCCATCCTTCCTAGTGATTACCAATCACTGGAAAGCCCTATAGTTGCATTAGTAAGCACCTGGAGCCATGCATTTGCACTTTCCAACTGTCTCTGTAGCTAGCTTGGTTGAAATGGGCATCCTGAGACAATGTAGTAATTTTCTCATGTTTACCGACAGCCAGCTGCTACTTAAACAAACTGACACATTATGTGAGAGATGCAGTTATTTAATGTTATTAGAGGCAAAAATCTCACATGAAGCAACTACAAGTAAAAAAAAGGTTGTCCATACCGGACAACACCACACCAAAACTATCACATGCAGATCAGGCCTATACAAGCTGAGACTCTTAAAAATAACCCACCTAAACCAAAAATGCCTCCTAATATTACCTAGGAAACAAGTAGCCTCAGCAACCTCAGAAACACACAATACAGGCAGCAAGCACACACCTTGAATCGTACATTAAAGAATCACAGTGTCTAATCTGAAAAGCCTATAAGGCAAACCTCCACACCAATCAGCATTCGTGTCATATGTGACTCCATTGTGAGACACATGGATGTACCATACACCAGGCTGTACAAGGATGGGGTCAAGTTAGTTGCCTACAAGGTGCCAGGATTCACCTCATCATGCTTGCACTAGAGTCCTTAAACCACAAATACACATATGATACGATCATAGTACATGTGGGTATAAATGACTTGAGACTCACCTCCATACCTTCCAACCATACCGGATTACTCATTTTTACCGGGTTTTGGGGTCCAAATGAAGGGGTGCCACGATTCCCAAATGGCACCCCTTCATTTCCAATTTTTTTTTTTTTTTTTCACACACACACAGAGCTGATGTTATCTTAGCAATGACGTTATTAGCTCCATCAGGGCTACCAGCCTGTCAAAATTGACTTCATGGAACTCACATCATGCACGCGCATTTCCAGCGGCCGCGCCTGTTCAATGCACAACTGTCAAGAGCAGGATGGGACTGCTGCTGGGATGCACTGAAGCTGAAACTCTGGATTTGAACTCGGGAAGATTACAAATGCATGGAAAGCTGGAAGGGATTCTGAGATTCAACTCTGAGCAACTTTCTGGATTTAACTTTTTGAGATTTCTGGAAACCTTTCGTGGAGATTTTATGTTACGTTGTGTGGAAGGAAGTGTGTGCTACTTTCTTGTGTGAAACTTTTCATCTTTTCAGTGTATGTACCACTGCACATTTAACACACCACACAGGTAGAAAGTTTGAAAAACATACTAGGATTAAAAAGTGACTGGATTGAATTATGCTTGTGCTATAGTAGTTCATCATTTGCTGGTCCTTATATATTTAGTGGATCCCATTAGCTGTTTTGTGGTATACATTCATTTGTGGTGTATTGATCTTATGTGTGTGTATATGCACACAGAGTGAATGAATAAACTTTATTAGGAGCTATTTATTACCATAGGTAGAACTATAATTTGCACCCGTTTTTGTTGTTTGCATATTTATGTCCTTAAGTTTTTATTTATAGGAGTATTACAGTTTTGGGTATCTTTATTTTGAGGTGCTGCTTTATAATTCCTGTTGTAATGTTTGTTTTACAGTGTCATTTTATTTTGTTGCATTTTTTGCAATGAAAGTACAAATGGTTGCTGCGCTATGTTAAGACAAAACAGCATTATACCAGTATGTACAACAGCTATTTGAAATTGGTTCAACAGCTATTTGTTTCAGTAGCTTGACAGACTTTCAGCAGCTTTATACTATACCAGATTAGCTGGTTTAATTAAACACACGCTAACGCTGGGTAAAATCCTACTGCTGAATTTGTTTGAGTACAATCCACACCACACATTGGGCTAATTTCTCAATTTTAAATTGAATTTTTTCTGAATTGCATGAAAGATGAAAAATGAAAATTGACACTTCAGACTGCCTCTGATCCTTTGTGCTTTTTTGTCCCTTGTTTGATCTTTGTTCTGTTTTTTGTTTTTGTGATGAGATGAAGATCACTGTTTTGCTTGATGAGGATGTTTGGGGTTTTTGGAGGATGATCAGGAGCGAGGAAGGATGATTAAGGTGCTGGATAGAGGACATGGCTGTTTAGTGTTTATAACTTCCTACAGTAATTTTTACATTGTTATTCTGTCTGTATAATAAATTAAATAATATTTAATATTTAAATATTTTACTGATTTTACTTTAAATGCAATGTTGTTACAATGGAATGGTTTGTTACAATTAACATTTTAGGCAGGAGAAACACTGGAAGAAGAAAGACAAGGAGTTAAAAACGATTTCCTGTAAGTGCATTTAAGTCACCTAAATACTGAAATGCATTTTAGTTTCATCAGATTCATCTGTATTCTACTCAAAAACAATGAATTAAGCAATAGCCACTAACGAACAGGAAATCTAACAATTTTTTAAGCAAAGCATAAACGACAAGTTCTGTAATAGCTTTTTTTTTAAACATTAAAAGCAATGTGCTATTGGTGCTGTTGTGTGAAGGAAGGAGATTAAAGCAACTTATGTAAGCTGTGTTGTATTGCTTCTTTTTCAGCTTGCCATGCATGTCAGGCTTTAAGTTGAGACATTAGCTACCTTTGTGAGCATTCTAGTTATGTGTTCCAGATTTCTGCTGCTGAGCTGAGTGGTCAGGGTGCAATGTGATGTGTGGGCATTTGAAATAATTTCCTTAGTTATGAAAGGTCTGCATAAGTTATAAAGCATAAGATACATTTGCTTGCAAGAGCTAATAGAATAAGTTATAGAAGCATACCATCTACTGTGAAACAGTAAAGTCCAACTAGACTACTTTTATTGTGCTTTGTAACTGCACCTACTGTCTGCACTGAAACAGTATCACATCCTACTCCCATTTAAGCACGAACTAAATCTAATCTACTTTTTTACTACTTATCATTCTGACATTAATCATTGATTTTTTTTTGGGTATATTTCATCTGTGTTATTCTCAATTAGGGTAGCCCACTGAACATCATTGCTACATACATTATTGTCCACAGGAGGGTTGGATAATTAAGGGTTCATTTTTTTCAGTTTGCAATTTTATGTTGTACACCATACAGTTACCTACTGAGGTTACATAATTATAAGAATTTTTGAGGTATGCTTTTATGTTAATCACCATACAGATTTGTACATGGCCTTTGTCCAGATTGTCCAGATTTTTGAGGTTTCCAGGTTGAGAGGTATGCTCACCTCCCTGCACAATATGAAGACAGACATGATGGAGGTCTCAGAATATGTGCTTGAGGCAGGTATGAAAACAGCTTCTTGAGCATTTATTTATCACAATATAAGGTACTGGGAGAGACAAACAACAATTCTAACTGTGTTGCCAGGGATGGCCTGTACTTAACAATATATTGTTGCAATATTTGGGCTACAAAGAGGGGATCAACTGTGTAAGGTCTGTTAGTGTGTGTCTATAATTGGCCAGCCTTTTAATGTAACAAAATAATATCTGGTACAAATTTTCCACACCCCTGCTTCACCTGTCTTTAAATTTTAAACTCCACTGCCTACTAAGCACTCCTTACCCTGAATCTGGATAAAATAAAGGTACTGATGCTCAATACTAGGAGCCTTTTTAAAAAAACTCCACTGCCTACAAGCACTCCTTACCCTGGAAAACACTGTGTGATGCTATTTTTAAAGATCCTCATCAGTGAGTGGTTTTCAAGTGACATTAACAAGACTCTTCTCTGGCACATGCCTATGTATGGGACTCATCTGGTTTATCCTCTCCCCTTCACCCCATCCCTTTAACTATTGTATGTTCTCCTATATCATCTATTAAGCTATATTGTCTTGTGGTTGTATAAATCTCCCTAATCCCTGTTTGATGTATGTATTTTATAAAATCTATGCTCAGGAAACACTATTGTCTTAGTGGGCAAACTCTGTTCCAGCTTTAACAAGAGAGGATTACATTTTTTCAAAATGTGGCAGCTTTGATCTTCTTCAATACATCATTTCTAAACTCTCTGGAAGCAATACAATTCAATTTATTTCTTTTTCAACTAAAGTTTTGAGTCTCATCCACTTCAATTGTGTGACTTGTTCTCCTTAGTCTAATCTACTAGCACATCAGACACTGCTACTGCAGAGAAACATATCTCAAAATTCTTCAATACCATGCAGATTATGCATAGTCTAAATTCCTAAGCTCATAAAGTAACTGAACTAAATACTAAAGCCAAAAGCCATCTTGAATTCAACCGCCCATTGCATTGTAAGTTTTGCAACGACTCTCATAATATAAATAGACATAAATATAAATGCAAATCTTGTGCTTCAAAAAAAATTTATAACAACATTTAAAATAAAAAATAAATTCAATGGGAATAAAATTACTACCGATAAAATTGAAAGCAAAAAAATATGATTGATTGCTGCTTAAAATCTGACTTTGAAATGCGACATGATAGAGCTAATAGATGTTGATACACTACCCTGGAATATCCTAACCAAGCATAGAGTATGTAGTGAAATTGCTACCCAGGTGAAAAAGAAATAGCCAATCTTGAACACTGCATGTTTAAAATCAAAAAATCTACTCTCCACTAAATAGTAGAAATAGCTGTTTGCAGAACACTACTTCTATGGGGCCAGATAATACACTAGACTGTCTACTAGTCAGCCTGAAACAGGACTTGTCAGAACACCTACAGAGCTAATTCATTATCAGCCTCCAAACAGGCTTCATGACAGATGAATGGAAGACAGCTAGAGTCATCCCTTGCACAAAGATGAGACATCAATGGACCTGGGTAATTACAGACCTATAAGCCTGTCCAGCATCATATGTAAGGCTGTGGAAAGATTCATTATGTCCTTAATAAATAAGGACATAGGCAACCTACAACCTCTTGACCCAAGCCAGTTTGGATTTGTCAAGGACAGATACTGCCTATTTAAACCAATAAATTATTTGAGTTTACTAAAGCAATGGATGAAGGCAAATCAGTACACATCCCATATCTAGACCTTGCAAAGGCATTCAATACCCTCCCACACTTGGGTATTGTTGATAAATTCCTCCAGCTGTATGCTAATCCCTGTGTACCACATTTGATAGCAAACTGGCTCAAAAACAGAAGCTAGGAAATTATAGAGGGCAGTACTACCTCCTTCAATAGACCTTTCACTTCTAGTGTACAACAGGTTTTAGTTCTTGTGCCCCTCCTTTTTGGCATTTAATTTTCAGAGGTCAAAGAAAATCTTAAAGGTTTATGGCTAGCCAAGTTTGCAGATAACTGTAAACTTGGTACCATTATAAACAGGGCTGAGGACACCAAAATCTTCCAAGAAGGCCTTTCATAGGTTCATAGGTTCATAGATTAGAACTAGGCTAACTGCCCTTGTGAGCCATTTTAAGCCTAGCCAATTATCCCTTGTGAGACTCAAACCCTGCACCTTGTGTTTATAAGGCAAAACCCTTAACCACCACCCTCTCAACCCTCTCTCAAACAAATTGCTGATGTCAAAACTATAGATCAAAACTAAATTCCATGAAATACATGATCATATCCTTTGGCAAGCACGACTTCCCTTTTAACTATTAGATTGACTACACACCCCAAAAAGTTGATCCCATAGTCAGGGATACAACGAACTGTTCTTTGATCATCATGTATTCATTATTGTAAGGAAGTCCAGGACCAGGGATGTAACATTCCACTGTATTCAGATCTCATCACTCCAATCATAATGCCCCATTTATTATGTACCTGTCCAAATTTGTCACAGCTGAAGTGACCACAATGCTTACTGACTAAAATATAAAGGGCCTAAATCATAAAACATGTGCAGACCATCTCAAAGCCTTGTCCTTCTCTACTAAGAGGCAATCTCTGACCCACATATAGATCCTCAACAGACCCTATCCTGTCAGACTTATTAGCCACTTGTAAGTCCATTGGTAGCATGAACACCAACTCAAGGGATTTCAGACTCTTTTGCAGTATAAATAGAAGCTGTTGAAGGGATAGGTATATATCACAGAGAATGCCTGTTCAATGCAAGCAACTTTCACTCCATAGAAAGGGAAGGACTTCTCTTACTCTGTTCAAATGTCATTCAGACGAATACATGGGAAAACACAAATTCATCATCAACATCAATTTCCCATTTTCTATATGGGGTCGGGGTGTCATGTCAGCTGTTGCCATCTCTCTTGATTCCGTTCCACCCTCCTAACTTCTTCAGTAGCCATGCCTGACTGTTGCAGGTCTTCTCTCACACAATCCATCCACCTCTTTGCTGGATGCCCTTGTTTGCTCTTGTCTTCTTCCAGTCTATCCCAAATCTTCACCAGATTGTCTTCTGCCTTTCGGCACATGTGTTTGAACCACTGTAATCTGTTCTCTTTGACCTTTTCTGCAATAGGAGATACTTTGGCTTCTGCTCTGATGTCTTAATTTCTTCATCTGTCCCACAGTGTGCAATGCATCCAATCAACTTTCTCAGGCACTTCATCTCCATCATCACTAGGTTCCTCAACTGTTCTACCTTTATTACCCAGGTTTCTGTACCATACAGTACTAGTGGTTGTTTCTTTGGTATTTTCTGTCACACACTACTCCTGACACTCTGTGCCAGTTGGCTGCAGACTCTTTGATTCTAACTTTGAACTCATTATGACATCCCTTCTCCTCATCCACCCCTCCCAGATACTTGAAGCTGTTAACCTGTTCCACTGTTTTCCCTTCTATCTTAATTGTCAGATTCTTCTGGTTTCCGCCATTTGCTGTCATTACAACTGTGTTATCTATACTCAGATTTATTCCATGTGGCTTCAGTTTTGCATTCTGTTCCCTTATACTTGCTGAAGTTCTTGCTCAGAGTCTGTCTGTAATGTCCCATCATCTGTATACAGCAACTTTTTTGACCTGTCCCCTCTGACCTGTTTGCTAATGCAGTCCATCACCAGTATGAACAGCAGTGGACTCAGAGCTGAACCCTGATGTACACCCATTCCATTTGGGAGCCTCCCTGTGAGACTGAACCCTGTTTGTACTTGAGTCATTGGGTTCTTGTACATAGCCAGCACTAATTCTACTATTGTTTCCCAGGACTTCAAACCCCTGCAGGACCATCCAGATCAACTTTCTTGGGACCTTGTCATATGCTTTCTCAAGTCATGCTTGCTGAAAGAAAACTGCAAATTCACCCCCAGTTTATCACCCGTGTTCCTCATGAATGGGAGCAACAAGTACATGTTCCAACATATCCTTGTTCTGCCCACCTCTGTGTTACTTGTACACAAATATAAGGGCTAAAATCTACCATTGGAATATAAGACTAGGCTTCTTAAGATCCTTACAGATCAATAGCCTCATTAATACCTATGAATCAAAGCTGGCCACAAAGCCCAGGAAACGTCACTTACCACATCAGCTTGTTCCAAACCCAGTAAAACCCCTCAATCCCTTCACCCAATCTAAGTTTAAACCCAACATTCCCTCACAAAATTCATTAAAAGGAAATAAAAATCTATCTACAACTTAAAGCAAAAAATTAACACTAAAGTAAAGTGAAAAACCGCAATAACGTATACATGGTACTTTCACTAATGGCAGCCATGACACCACAGTCCTTCAGGATACTGATTACATGGTCTCTAACTGATAAAAATTAAGAAACAATACTACTACTACTAATCATAATAATAAAGTAACTGTTACAATATGTCTCCCATTCATAACAATCTAAGTACAGCATAAGTAAATCTCCCTATGCAAAAAGAAAAAAAAGGATTCATGAACACTGTGCCTCATGAAACAGGGTTGGCACACAGGGGAATGGCATAACAAAGCTCTATGTGATTTTTACATAGTATTATACAATGGGATAACACCTTCTATGTTGTCTTATCCCACTGAGTAGCCATAGTGCTCCATGTGTAAATGACCTGCCTTCTATGATCACGTTATTCAGAAGCACATTATCACCTTCATACCAGCTGGCCTCAACTGCATAAGTTATGGGACCAGAACCATGTTAATTCAATTGGTGTAGCTCATCTGATTGTACCAGTGCACTCCTCCTGCTGAAACTCAGCATACACACAGCTTCCATACTCTCAGCTGAATGCTCATCTGTGCATTTGTGTACAATACATAGACTGTACCTGCAAGTATATTTTCTCCAAGTTTGTCTGACACTAGTGGCAGTTTATTTAGTGTGGGGGTGTGGGAATAAATACCATTGTTAAGTTTATTTCTTAATTTTTCCAAATGTTTTGGGTTTCTAATACCCATTCCTGAGTCAAGGTAATATTAGAGTTCATGAAATTAGTATTGCTTTAATCTTTGATATTTGCCAAGAATGTTCTTCTTAGAACTGCAGTTCATACAGACTTACATATATCAGCAGAATATTTAAGTACTCTTGAAAGATCTTTTTTATTAGCCCTGTTGCTCCTGCTATTATTGGAGCTATCTGCATTTTTTAAGCTATTTTGCTCTACTTTGCTTGCATATCCTAGTATTTTATGACTTTGTGTCATTCAATATGCAGGACACTAATTAGGAGACACAGCTATGTCAATGACTAATGCTACTTTTGCCCTTTTTTCTTTGCTATATCTGGTTTTCTTTTCTGCTTTTTTTAACTGCTGGTATTGGATGATCCATTGTGATCAGAACCACTTTGTTTTCATTATTTCTTTATGTTTCATGTTTCCAACACTTCTCAGTCAGCTACCTCTGTGCTGTAATGTTTAAACAAACCCCAATGAAACAATCTTGTAACATTGTTATGCCTTCATTATACAGACCTTCAGCCATGAGTGTATCACACCCAGTAAATAGAACTGTAATTGTTTCTAGTTCTATACTGTAGATTGAACCTGCATTTGTCTTTATCTCCCATTTTTCTATAAGATTTGTAAACTGATGTGTATGTATTCCACTGTCTTGAGCTGCCATTACTAATGTCAAACTGTGTGGCAAGAGAAAAAAATACAGTTTGAGGTTTGCGGTATGCATTGATAAAACCTTGGCTTTTATGTGGTTATGTGGTTATGCTATGTTCTGGGAATGTGCTGCTGTTTAAACCAACATGAGACTCTCAGTTTATACTAGCCTTTATTCTCAGGTTTCATTCGGAAAGCTATATGACAATATTCATTTTGGCATGAAATTACTTTACACACTCAAAATGCATCCATAAGCATCTCTGTTTTCTTAAACTTGGCTTTCTTTCTACAAATCTGTCTGCTTTATTCCACTATATTCTACATATTTGAAATGTCATGGTTTCTTTGTTTTACTTCTCAAATATGCCAGATGCAGTTGTTTATAAGTTAATTTAATTTGGAAATATGGAAAGTGCCTTAAAATGTGAAAGAACTCTTTCGCTACATGCACAATGAAGTGACTTCTTAATATTAATAACCCATCTGAAGAACAACAATTGAAGAAATTCTTCTTCTTGGCCTGGAAAGGAAAATGAAAGCTGTCCCCACTGTATACAAAAGTTCATGTAGGTTATGTTTCAGTGATCATTTATGTGACTAGCTATAAATCTATACTCACCCTAAGGCCACGGAGGATCTGATACAGGAAGTGAATGACAAGATTTTCACTCAGGGTCTGTTTCTTCATAATCTGACCAAGGTCCATCTTCATAAATGGCATCACAATGTAACTGCGGAGAAAGAGATAAAATAGGCCATGACAGCACAATAATACTTTGGATAAATATTAAGCAATAAAGAGTTAGCCTACAGAGAAATGCTGACAACTTGAACAAAGATACAAAACTGTGTGTGTGTGCGTGTGCGTGTGTGTGTGTGTGTGTGTGTGTGTGTGTGTGTGTGTGTGTGTGTGCGTGTGCGTGTGCGTGTGTGTGTGTGTGTGTGTGTGAGTGTGCTCACTTATGCATGTGTGCATAATTATTCTATACCTGTTTTAAAATTAACGTAGTAACAGAATTTTGAATTTGACAGATACAATGAGAATGGGGAGGTGTTAAAGATGACTCACTGATGCAGATGCAGGAATTCCCCACCACTGCCAGAGGAACAAGGTTTGGGTAACAGTATTCTGTTGTGACCAGAGAAAAAATGAGTGGGCAAAGCATTATCCTTGTTTATAGCTTTAATCTTGTGTTTTCAGACTAAAATAAATTGCTGATAGCCAATTGTTCAGAATCTGAGCAATTTATTTTACTTATTTTACTTATCCTCATAGCATCTCCCTTATCTCTTTCCCACTTATTTTTGCTTTCAAACCATTTTCTCTGGCAGCTTTGGAATCTGAGAGGAAGAAAACACACAAATATCCAGGAGGTGGCTATCATACTGTGGCTGTGAGGAAATAAATGTTGCTTATCAAGCAATGATGCACAATTTACTTTGTGTATTTCTGCATGCCATGCCACAGGCAGATTGTCGCATCACCAGCTACTTCTTGGTGTAGTATTACCCTGAACATGACTACACCATCTGCAGAGGACAGGGACAGTGAATGTTGCCTTGATATTCTGTCTCTGTGGTCTGGGTTGACCCTTCTGCAGATAGCATATTTCTGAAATAAACCCCTAGTCATGTAGTCAGCCCAGTATAAATTTTCTCAGACCAGATTTTCCTAATTGCCTATCAGCTTATTTATTTATGTACTGACATTTTATTACTGGCAAAGTCCGACTGAGTAGGAGCCCATTTTCAGTGGTGGCCCTTGGAGAAAAGCTCCAAAGTATTACAAAACATTTTAAGAACAATACTTTTACAGTCTTTAGAAATAATACAACAATAACTAAAGTTTAAGTAATTATACCAAATTAGACATCATATGAAAACATTGGTTAAAATAGATACACATTATAAGACAATGATTTAATATTTACAGAAAGTGTAGCCAGGTTATGGATAAATTAAAGGTAAGTTAGCATAATACAAACAGGAATTGTAATATGACGTGAGAAAAAAGCAGGCTTGTGGTATATTTAGAGAGAATGCCAGGGGTGGTAAATTTATAAAAGTAAAGAACCTAGTGAAGAAGGGAGAGTAAGGAGGGTGTAAGGTAGGAATAGGTAATAGTTCACATTTAGGTTTATAGTTATCCTGGTGTTGAGCCACAACAGAGCCAACGTTTGGCTAGGTAGTCTTTCAGAGTGGTATTGAAGGATGGGAGGGAGGGAGGGTATTGACCTAATGGATACAGGTAAGGAGCTCTAGGCCTTAGCAACATAATATGAGTACAGACAATGGCCAGCAGATTTGGTAGGTTTGTGGACAGACAGGAGGTTTTGGTCATTGGATCATATTGATCGACTGGGAACATAGTTGTGTAGAATGTTATTTAGTGCTGGACAAGCAGGTGTATACTGTATAATTTTACTGATGGTAAGAAGCTGTGTATATGTTGGTTGATAGGGTAGTTTTCACCTTTAGGCTTTTAGTGCTATACAGTGGAGGGTTCTGAAAGAGGTATTTGCTGCAAATTTAGCAACTTTGTCATAGCATTGTTCAAGTTTTGATTTTTCTGATGCCTGAAGGTTAGTAAGGATGGGAGCACCAAAGAGAAGTGTGGGGAGGAGGTAAGTAGTGACAAGAGCAGTTTTGGTTGCGTTGATGAGAAAGCTTTTGGCTGTATAAAGCATCACTAGTTTTTTATGAGTTTTTCTTATGCAATTTTGTACATGCAGGTCAAATTTAAGATTATCATCACCTATCATTCCTTATAATTTTCTAAGAGAAGTGACTTCAGTGGTTGTATTATCAAGGCAGAGGACTTTATTATTATTTTTTAATCAGACAGGGATTTGGAGAAAAAAGTAATATTTTAATTTTGGTTCAGTCATGGCCAGCTGTGAAAATATTTTATAATCTCCACGTCTGATGTTACCTGCTGACTGTGCGCATAACAAAGTTTAATTAGTTTGTTAATAAAACAGTGGCTCTTTAAGAAAAGGGCCTGTGATGATATCATACAACCACACAGACTCTTCCTCTCCATTATATACCACTTATAAAAATAATCAGACATTCACAGGTGTTACTAAGCTAACAGTCAGGTGGGCCTTTTTAAGCATAGCCACGCATCCCAAATGTATCTGACAAGTTTTAGGAATCTTAAGATTATACTAAGGCATATATGCAGACTCAGGCTTGGATGGTCAAGCATTTGCAGGCTACCTCTCTCCATTAGGAACATAGGTGCCAGACGAGGAGTGCGTTTCTGATTCACCATCCACTGGTCCCAGTTATCCTTGAATTGGGTTAGGAAGAAGTCTGCTTCACATGAATGGGAAGCCAGTTCCAGAGATGGGGTAGTCCCTGAAATACATAGCTGTCCTGCCAACTTGTCCTGTTTATATTCCAAGCAAAATTTAAGTCTCCTAATCAAGTAATTCTGCTGCTATTTGTTTTGTGGATATGCAGAAAGTTCATCAGAGAGGAATCCAAGGATATCTTGCAGGCCAGTCATAGATCCTCCCTCAACAGTCTGTAAGAAAGTGAGTACAGGGATATGACTTTAAGGTGATCTGGACATGTTGTTTATGCCCTGTGTCCTTTTTGTGAGAAACCTCTGTGGATGTTCCAGTTGCTGCTTGTGCCTGGTCAGGTACATGCCAAATGGGGCATTGTACTCAATGACTGGACTGATGAAGGCC